>NC_133310.1:14580161-14650289 GCF_012295235.1 Primulina huaijiensis | reverse complement strand
AGCACCAACTGAAACTGAAAACTGTGTTCAGTTACCAACTGAAGAAATTGCTGATACAACAAATACTGAGTACAGATGGAGAAAATCACATCCACCTGAACTGGTAATAGGAAATCCATCTGATCCAGTAAGAACTCGCAATCAAATGCTAAATTTAGTTATCTATTCAGCTTTTGTTTCACAACTAGAACCGAAGACAACTGATGAAGCTCTTGCTGATCCTAACTGGGTGAATGCAATGCAAGAAGAGCTAAATCAGTTCACTTATAACAATGTCTGGAACTTAGTTCCAAGACCAATTTCAAAAACTATTATAGGTACAAAATGGGTATACAGAAATAAACTGAATGAAGATGGTTCAGTTGTACGCAACAAAGCACGATTAGTGGCACAAGGATATAGGCAAGAAGAAGGAATTGACTATGATGAGACGTATGCTCCAGTTGCAAGACTGGAAGTAATCAGAATCTTTTTTGCTTATGCATCACATAAGAAATTCAAGGTATACCAGATGGATGTAAAGAGTGTATTCCTGAACGGTCAACTACAAGAGGAAGTATATGTTGAACAACCTCCAGGTTTCATAGATCATGTTTTTCCTGATCATGTCTACCATTTGAATAAAGCCTTATATGGTCTGAAACAAGCTCCCAGAGCTTGGTATGCTACTCTTTCAAAATTTCTAACTGATCATGATTTTTCTGTTGGATCAGTTGATAAGACCTTGTTCAAATTTGCTAAGAATGATCACATTTTATTAGTTCAAATTTATGTTGATGATATCATATTTGGTTCAACTAACCCCAAATTATGCGAAAAGTTTGCTAAGCTAATGCAGAATAAATTTGAAATGAGCATGATGGGTGAACTGACATTCTTTCTTTGACTTCAAGTGAAGCAACTGGAGAATGGTATATTCATCAGTCAGACTAAATATACAAAGGAGTTGCTGAAGAAATTTGGCATGGAATCATGTTCAGCTGCAAATACTCCCATGAGCTCATCAGTAAAATTGGACACTGATCAAGGAGGAATATCAGTTGACGCGACATTATATCGAGGTTTAATAGGTTCATTGTTGTACCTAACTGTCAGTAGTCCTGATATTGTATTTGCTATCTGTATGTGTGCTAGATTTCAAGCAAATCCTAAGCAATCACATTTCTCAGCTGCTAAAAGAATTTTGAAATATCTTAAGGGTACACAAAATGTTGGGTTATGGTATTCTAAAGACTCTACTTTCAATTTAGTTGGATATTCAGATGCAGATTATGCAGGATGTAAGCTTGATCGCAAAAGTACAAGTGGATCTTGTCAGTTNACATCAGACTGGAGTATATTTCAACTGAGCAACAAGCAGCTGACATCTTCACCAAACCATTACCCGAGACTAAGTTTTCTTACTTTCGCAATATTCTTGGTTTAATTGACTTGTCTTAAAAATATTATTGATGCTGTTTTAATAATAAAATTATTTGCAGAAAATAAGAACACAACAACAAATTGGAAATGATACTTTATTAAGAATAAAATCGATTCCATGTTACAGAAGATAACTTAGAACCAACTGAATCCTTCCATTGTGTAATCCAATTATTCAACTCATAAATTCGGATTCTATAAAATGATTCAGTTGTAGAAATCTTCTCAATTACATGCCATTCCTTCCATAACATTGCATGTAACAGAACATTGTCATCAACCAGGTCTGTAACATGTCTGACTTCAAAACGATCAATGTATTTCCTTGCAGTTGCTGCTTGAGCACGAGAAGGAGCAGCACCACTACTGCTTATCCTCTGCAAATCATGAATTTTGAATCATGTTGACATCACTTTTGTGAAGACATATTCCTCCATTGTTTTCTTCAACTCCTCTAAATATGGACTTAATTGTTCAGTAACTTGAACATGAGTACTGCTGCATGCATCAGAATTACTTGAATCCGGCATATTGAACTGTTATTATCTCACATTGTATCTCTATCGTCTTTCTTATAGACAGATGACATTAAATGTTGAAGAAGTTAAAGAGTCTCGAGTCAACCAAAGCGTTTTTCTCATTTACCCAATCTTCTTAATTATCAGTTGTTCATTATCAACTGATATCAGTTTGTTATTTATTACTTAATGCTTAACTGATTTCAGTTCATAGTCAACTGATAAAAGTTAGTCTTTCATCAGTTCATCTGTTTAAAGTTCGTAATTCATATATATATAACAACTGATGAAGTTTATCATTTGCAGGAAAGAGAAAAACTAAATTAAGCCAATAAATACTTCATTCAATCATAAACGTTTGCACGGATTACATCATCATATTTTTCCTCTACAACAATTATCCACATTTTCAACCAAGCGGATAAGGGTGCGGTAGATGTCTTGACAAAGCTATGAGAACCAGCTATGCGCTTAAGGATTTTCAGTTCCTTTCGAAGCATTAGCTGATAGAGATGACCATCCTTAAACACGTCCACCCACACAGCTATGTTCAAGTGCTCCCGCAATTTGTTCAACTCTGCCATCAGTTCAGGAGTGGTCGCCTCCCCAGTATTATACAGAAACTCAAGCTTCTGTAACTTTTCCCAGTAATTAAGACTCTCATAGAAGACCTCATCTTCTATAGCAGCCTTCCTGGTCTCCAGAGAAAACGGCGAAGCACTCGAGCTACTCGTATCTGCCATTCTTTTTGTCTTAAATATTTTCACCAATATGACTGAAACTAATCGTGTTACTTCTATTTATAGCCGAATATCATGAAAGCTGAAGGGCCGTCAACGTTCCAGTAAACGATAATCTTTCTGACCCTTAAATTTATTTTATATCATTTTAATTATTCTATGCACCAATTAAGGGGGAATATCAGTTTTTGAAAATGTTAACTGAGAGGATAATTGTTTGTGAATACTCAACTGAAATGAATCAGTTTCCCAACTAATTGTTCAGTTGGATGTTTTACGAATCTTCTCACATAAGTTAACAAATTAAAAAACTTATTATATTCCAAATCAACTGACGTGACTGCAGTTTCATAACGTGGCCTATTTTAAAACCACTCACTTTTTGCACACACGCTTATAGCACACGTACACATATTTTATTCAAAATTTTTTTGGACTGACACGTGTACTATAATTCGAACAGTCACGTACATAAGTACTTTACCCACCCCATTTCAGTTCTTCTTCTTTACGCTTATCCAAATTTCTCCGAACAAAAACAAATTCAAGCATTCTCTTTCGCAGGAAATCTTTCAGTTCAAATGGCAAACCAGATCCCAGCTCACATGTTGAACGCTATGGCCATTGATTTTGACTCGGTTTTATCAGTTCAGGAAGCTGATGTTAAGAACGTTTTTCTGAAGATTGAATCTGCTGGTCTCAGAATGTTTTTGGGACAATCTTCCCAGGAGATTTATCCGAAAAAACTTCTTGATTTCTACTCCAATAGTTCTGTCAATCCCGATGGTATCATCACCTCTATTGTTAATGGTCAATTGTTGACCTTATCTGAAGACTCTTTCGGAGAGACATTTTTGTTGTCGTCTGATGGATTGGCACACCTTGTTGAAGTCAAAGCATCAGATGTTGAAGCTATGCAAACTCTTCTTTCTGCGGATGGACGGAAAATCAAGGTCTCTGATCCAAAGAAAGAACTGAAACATGAAGTTCAGTTACTGGCTGATATTGTAGCCAAAGGGCTATTGGCAAAGGCAGGATCCTTTGCTGCTTTAACCTTGGAAAAATTCCAGGCCCTTGTTGTTATTATGGCCGACCGACGACTCAACTGGAAGCACCTTATCTTCAACACTTTGAAGAACATGTTTCAATCCAACAAGCAGTACAAGGGATTCGCTGTTCAGTTAAGCTACTTGATGAAAGTTAAAGGATTGGTGGCTGATGATTCGGAGAGATCATCCAAATTAAAAATTTTCAATGCCAAAAATGTGTTGCCACCCAAGGCCAAACTGGATCTCAATCCTGATCAGTTCATTAATATCAAAAAGGAAATTGGAGCTCAACAGGCTGCTCCCAAGTCTGGGAAAAAGGCAAAAGCGCTGACTCAACTGAAGACTACAAAGAGAAAGTTGATTATATGTGAATTCAGAATCGGAGAAAACTCTGTCTCCCCAGGTTGTCAAGAAGCCTAGAACTAAGAAGACAAAACCAATAGCTTCCCTGGAATCTATTCCTACTGAAAGGTTGAAATCATCGGACGCTCAACAACCTATTCAGGCTATTCCATTAAAAACCGTTTCAGCTAAAGCCTCAGCAAAAAATCAGTTGCCTCGAACAACTGACCCATCAAAGAAGGAGTCAGTTAGGATCATGTCCTCTCTGAAAACAGTTAATCGCCCTATTTTCTTTGCTCCTGCTCGACCAAAAGGAATCTCTATTCGGGAGACAATGGAAACTACTCGTTCAGGATTGAACATTCCACACATTCTCATCGATAAGAAAGGGAAGGGCAAGTTGATTGAAGAGCCCAGGCCAACAAATGCAGTTCAAACCCATATCGACCTCATTTGGGAACAGGTAAATGCATTTGCCACAACCAAACTGAAAAATTATGACGCCTAGACTATGTACAGAACTCATACTTTTGCAAAACAATTAAAGAGAAAGTCCCAGCTGAAGAAGTTTATCAGGCTGGAAGAAATTGTCTTGAGGATAGTCAAAGCTGCCACTATCGTGGAGGCCTTGCAAAGAAAAAATTATTTTTTTGATCTAATGAGAGCCAAAAAGTTGGCACAACTGGTTTAAGAGCTAAAGACCAACTACATTCCTACGAATCCAACTGCCTACAATGATCGAGCAGTGCTTACTCAATTGGATTCAGATCTTACCTCTTTGCACTTACAGATAAAATTCTGGGAAAGAGATCAGAAATTGGTCATTCATGGAGGGCCTTCCGAAGAAGAAGAAGAAGAAGAAGAAGAATCCACATCACCGAATAAAGAACAAGCTCAGGATATGCCTCGATCCTCTGTTGCTGATCCTCAAATGTACGCAGAAGCTGACTTGACACTCGCCAATATTGATGAAATTATTCAGTCAGTGATTCAAGAATCTCAAACAGAGGAACTTGTTTTTGTCTCAGTTGATAACTCAACTGATCGAGCAGTTCTAGAGGATCCCGTCTTACCCGAAGAGCTTGTTCAGCCTACTGATGTGCCAGCTCAGTCACCTGGTGAAGAAACTACTGAAAATGTGGAGGCTCAGTTGCTAAATTCTGAAAATATTCCAACTGACGAGCCAGTCCTCGTTTCAGCTGAATCTCTAGCAGAAGCACCAGTTCTTGATGCTCCGACTGAAGATACCACAAATTTGCCTATTCAGCCGGACAATTCAGTTGCTACTCATGATCCATCTTCTCCTCCCCCAGATCAAATTGGAGTTGCTGAAATAATTGTTCCAGAACAGACCATTGCAGAGACAGTTATAACTGACAGGACCTTAGTGGTCTTTGATCCAGTCTCCGAAGGACAAGCACCTGGAACTTCTGGACATTCACCACCTCATTCATCTAATGATCTTGAATTAGTTCTTGAAGAAATTCAAGATATTCAGAATAATATGCATAAAATTCTCTCTGCCATCTCTAACATTCAGCATACTCAACTCGCCCATTCTCTGAAACTGGAACATGCAGAAGTATTTAACTCAGAGAAACTGAAGGCAGTTCAAGCTACCGTGACCTCTCTTTCCTTTGCAATTGCTGAAATAAAAAAGAATAGAGGTATAGCTGAAAGTCTCTCAGCGACTCAAGACACTATCAGCAAAAGAGTTGATGCGGTGGAGACACTCGTATCAAGAAAGATAGACTTCATGCAAACCACTGTGCTCAATGCAGTCGCAGACGTGGCCACTTCTATCAAGATTCTTTCAACTGATGTTAAGAGATTATCTGTCAGAATGGAGGCGTTTGATAAAAAGGGGGAATAGATCATCAGATCAGCAGTTCAAAGGAGATCAACTCAATAGATTTGATACAATGTAGCTACAGATTATTTCATTCAGATCATTTCATTCTTTCATTGTACGAATCTGTACACAACAGTTGATTATGTTATCTACAACGAACTTGAAGATCATATAAGCTTCATTGATCAGTTATTAGTTGCTTAGTGTTGTCAAACACCAAAAAAGGAGAAATTGTTGGAAACTTAATTTCGGATGTTTGACAAACCGATTATTTATTGGAACTAACTGATCAAATATTTGATCTATACAGCTTGCCTAACTGAAGAGTATCGCGCATATTATCTAAGGCAACCGAACCCAGCTGAACTGAACTTTTGAAGAAAACCAACTGATCAGTTGATCTTAATTGAATTCTCGAAGACAACTGACTGATCAGTTGGAAACCGATCAGTTGATATATTCAGCCGTATGTTTCCTTCAACTAAACATGTCTCGGGAAAGAACATTCAACCGACAAAGAGTCATAGCAGATTGCAACTAAATACGAAACGCCGCACTTCAATCAATACAGCATAGAACAACGCATTTCGGCTAAAGCAATTAAGACGCCGCATTATAATAAACGAAGCAAACAATGCCCAAAGAATGATGAAGTGGCAATCAACGGATACAAAGATTCAAATATATCTCAAGTTACCGTTGGAAGGGAAGATTATAAATATGACAGAAGATCAGCTGAAAAAGTGCGCACGCACAAACTCTCTATTCAAAGCTTGCTATTACTCTGTCAAAATTTCAGCTCACAGTCACTTGATTTATTCGTAGCAGTCAAGGCTACAATTTGAGCTCACTAGCACTTTGTAATAATCGTTAAATTCGATAGTGCTAAGATCATTTACGCACTGAGAACATTCTGTAATACTAAGAGTTTCAGTTTTTGACAGTGATAAGTCCAAACTGAAGTGGGTCAGTACAAATCTTGTATTCGATCAAAGTCTTTTAGTGGAAATCCTATCCTTGAGATAGAAGGGGTGACGTAGGAGTAATTGAAATCTCCGAACATCCAGAAACAATCCTTGTGTATTTTATTTCAGTTTTGTATTCTATCTTTCAGTCAGTTAATTTTCGCAACTACTTTAGTTTAACTGATTGTCATTGACCAACAAGATTCCAAGAATCAGTTTCTCACCAAACTGAACTCAAAACTCGAAAAGATCAATTTTAATTGTGAGTGTTTATTCAACCCCCCTTCTAAACACTCTTGTTTCGTTCACTACAACAAAAATGACTTTCCGCAGCGCATCATCAACAGCGTGCATTAAAAGCACGCTGCGAATAGTACTTTTAACGGCGTACTTCAATATGTGCGCTGTTAATATTGTTGCACTTGACAGAAATAACGGCGTGCAGTAAAAGCACGCTGCGGAAAGTAATATACGCAGCGTGCATTTATGTGTGCTGTAAATATTATATACTTTCCGCAGCGTGCTTTTAATGTGCGCCGTTAATAACATATATATTAACGGCGCGCATTAAAAGCACGCTGCGGAAAGTCATATGATATAGTATCCGCAGCGTGCAATAATGTGCGCTGTTAATACTCTATGCATTCACGGCGTGCAGTAAAAGCACGCCGTTGAAATGGGTGAATTTTTAAATTAGCGACGGTTTATTAAACCGTCGCTAAACGTTGCGACAGTTTTAAAAACTGTCGCTATATTTAGAGACGGTATAAAATAACCCGTCGCCGATTTTAAATCGGCGACGGTTTAATAAATAACCGTCGCTTTTAGCGACGATTTTTATTGAACTGTCGCTAATAGTTGTAAATCGGCGACGGTTATATTTAAACCATCGCTACTAGCGACAGTTTAATGCACAACTGTCGCTAATTGTCGCAAATTGTCGCAAATTGTCTATAAATATCCGATTTCCGTTCCACTTTCACATCACTTTACAACACTTAAACTTTTCTCTAATATGCGTTTTTAATTTTGGTTTAAGTACATTTTTTTTAAAATTTTTGGTTAATTTTTTAAGTGTTAGTTAAAAAATGATAGTTTTACTGGAATTTTTTTTAAAATTTATTAAATTATAAAAGTAAATTTTTTTTTTATTTTTACGCAAAATTTAGCGACGGTTTTATGAACTGTCGCTACATTTAGCGACAGTTCATAAAACCGTCGCTAAATTTAAACACCGTCGTTCTATTAGCGACAGAGTAGTAACCGTTGCTAATTTAGCGACGGTATTTTTGGTATTGAAACGTCGCAAATTAGCGACGGTTATCTTAAAACCGTCGCTAATATTTAGATTTTTTTTAATATTAACGGCGTGCATTGCACTCTGCGGATAGTTGTATTAACAGCGTACATATGCACGCCGTTGATAGTAGTATTAACAGCGTGCGCATGCACGCTGCGGATAAACTTGAACTTTCAACAGCTTGCAATTTCGCAGAGTGCAATGTGCGCCGCGGAAAGAGTATTTGCGCGCTACGAAAAGCCATTTTTGTTGTAGTGGTTAATCTATCCTATCACTTACAAATTGAGGCTTGACAACTGAGCTTCCCGGCACTGATAGTGACACAACCATTTGCAGAACCATTGCTCTGATACCAACTGAAACGTCCACTACTCGTTTTGCTTAAAAAGTACTAGACATTTTTTTTAAAACACTTACTATTGAATCGGCCGAATATACAGATGCGCATAAAAATATTTTGACACTATTTTAAAATAAACAACCAATTAATATTTTCAAAAATCAAGGAAAATATTTAAAGCATAAAATCACCTAATGTTTTACCAAACCTAAAAGCAATAATTTGAAAAGTATAGACCATACCAACACCTCTAAAAAACCTCTAAAAACATAAATAAAAAGTCGTAAAATCTTTGACATAAATCATAAGTGCGGAAAAATAGAAGCGCTGGTACTCGGGTCATGTGCACCTCCAATCCAGTCAGGTCAACCATCAAGACCTCCACTAACATTATTATCATAATCATCTGCATCCATAATACCTAGTGAGTCTAAATAATCAACATACAATAATCTTGATAACAACATAATACGTATACAGATCACATACAACAGTGAAAAATATTTGAACTTAAAATAACATTTTCATAATAAAGCATAAACTTTAAACATAAACATTTTCATAAGCATTTTCATATCAACATATTCATATTCATATTTATCATAAACATATTCATATTCATATTCGTGTTCGTTGAATTCAGATCGTTGATTGTGACTCGTATTCGTATTCTCATTGGGCGACAGATCTATCTACATATAACCGCAATATTGGGCGGCGGGGCCATCAGCGACACTCTCACCTGTCAACTGAGCCTTGGCCAACGTATTAACATATCGTCGTATTCGTATCAATGGAAATAAGATTGTCGGGCTTGCACTTAGCATTCAAAGAACTGCCACGACGTTTACTAATTTTCGGGTGTAAAATTACCGTTTTATCCCTAGACATAAAATTTCATGTTTTTGACTTTTTCTTAATTCCATTGACACTAACATGTCCCAAATAATTATTTAAGCTTAAATTAATTTTTCCATTATTTTATTTAGCTTAAATATTAGACTTTTTAATTAATCTTTAATCATTCGTTTTTTAGGCATTTTAATCATGAATTATTTCAAACTTCAATATAAAATTTCCAAATTAAAAACATAGATTTTTTATATTATTTTAGCCCTTGTGAACCATGACTGACCCCCATGAGCCATGTTTCGAATTGTTTTCCAAAAAGAAAACCCTAACTGAGCCTATGCACTACACCTTGAGCCATCTTAAAATTTTCTCGAGCCATGCTTGAACCATCATGAGCCAACCTCAAGCCAGCCCCCCTATGGACCCTATTGGACCCTTAGAACCCTTAGGACTTGACCCTAGCCCCACAACCGAAGCTCCCCAAACCTGTACATGCATGGCCGAGACCTCCCTTATGGACTAGGACTCTTGTTTCTTGCCTAGACTCTTAACCAGCGAGCCAGCACTTGAACCAGCCTCTCATGCACCCTCATAGGACCCTAATGACTCGACCTAGCCCAGCCCAAAGCCCCCTGGCCGAGCCCCTTTCTCCCTGCACGCTGCTGAACCCTGCACGTTTTCCTTGATGGCTCTTAGGTGGAGTCCTAGCTTGCTAGGACTCCTCCCCAGCCTTTGGTCTCGAGTCCTAGCATGGCTAGGACTCTTCCCTTGATCTCTCACGGACCCTAGCCAAGCTCTGGTCCCAGCCAAAACCAAGCCAAGCCACAACTCCCTAAACCCGAGCCCCTCGAACACCATATCAGCAAAGATGGTTCCAGCTTTTCTAGTTCGTGTATGCAGCGTCTGGTTTGTGTTCTTAGGACCCTAAACTCGTGTAAAATAACCCTTAATCCATACCATAGCCATGGCAGCCCGTTAACCACATAATAAACAAGTTTTTGAATGAAAACACAAGCTTTAAAAATCACATATGATGCATATCCGAAAATATAACATGATGCACTTGTTTTTCATGCAAAAACTCATTAAAATAAAATACTATGGTGTGATATATGTTTGAAGGAAAGAACATAGCATGTCTTTGCGTATTTTACGCACGAATAAATGTTGGCGATTGAAGAACGACGACAAGGAGAGCCTTGGCTTGAAATCCTAAGCAACACTCGATGATTTTCCCTTCAATATGATGTGTGTGTGTGTGTCATGTAAATTGAGGGAGAGAAGAGTTTGTGTTGAGTAAGGGAGGTGGGCGTGGGAATGGTAGGGTATGGGGTGAAGTTTGTATTTTAAATACTTAATAAACCACTAACAAGGCTTAGGCCCATTAAGGAGGTTAATTAGGTCCATTAGTACTTAATTGAAATATTAAAAATTCTTTTGAGTAGAAAAGTTTGTGAATTTATTAGCCCGGTTGTTAACACGTTCGTATTTTTGTTGAAAATCCAACACCGATAAAATTTACGTCTCGGCGTATAAAATCACACCAAAACTCCTTATTTTCAAAAATAAGAAAAAGAATCAATCATATTTTTAATAATTAAAAACAATTATTTAATAAAAACATTTTCTATTTTTCAGCCATCGGTCTCTGTTCCTTGATCGCAACTCGAATAACCCTTAAAATTGTTGAAAAATTATTTAAAAATGTGTTAAATATTTGTGTTGAAAATGTGAATGTTGAATGTTGAAAATTAGGTAAAATTAGGTGTTGAATATTGAAAATTAGTGTGTGATGATGTAGGTAATGATGTATTTTATTTTTGGATTATTTGTAAAAATTTTCTATAAATAGATCTCTCATTTGTGAAGAAAATCACAATTGAGTTGAGAGAAAAATATTATAAAGTGTGTAGTGTGATAATTTTGAGAGTTTGAGATTTTTACTTTTTTACCGTAAATTTTTACTTTTTCACAACACGTTATCAGCACGAAGCTCTAAAAGTCCTCCATATTTTTCCAAGCTCCGAACAGAAGAAAAAGGTAACAAAAGTAATAATATTTATTTTACTGTTATTTATTTATTGTTTATATATGTAATATATAATATAATGTTATTGTTAGAAATAATAAAAATAATTTTTTCAAAAACTTGTTATAAATCCTGGGAGGATGTTAAGACGACATCCCACACTCCCGGTAAGGGATACGACAAGTATAAAAGCCTATAAGGTTTTTTAAACAAAATAACTTATGACACCTAATTATAATAATGTGATATGATATACATAATTATTTAAATATGACTAATATTATATACACCATATTATTACCATAAAATTATACAAATACATACATTTATTTTCTTATACACCAACGGTAATAAACGGTAACAAAACGGCTAGTTTTTGCTCTATAAATACAATCTCACAAATACATTCAATCACTCCAACTTTCTCTTCTTCTCTAAAAATTATTCTTCATCAAATTTTCGAAGAAAAAAAGAAGATGGCTTTCACGAGGTTATTTTTAATTATTTTGGTTATCATACTCACCAGTCTTGTATTTATCGGAGAATATCCTCCTCGTGTGTTTTCTTTATTTTTACGAATACTTGTACTTGTTGTTTATCCATTACTTTGTATTGCAATATTCATTAACTAATAAAATGCATCGTAATTTTTAGTACCACCATGGCAAACTTGGCAAAGCTCGAATTCATCGCTCTTGATATTACTGGGAAAAACTATATGCCATGGACTCTTGATGTAGAAATGCATCTTGAGTCATTGGGTCTAAGCGAGACCATTAAAGAAAATGGTATATCTTCATCACAAGAAAAAGCAAAAGCTATAATATTTTTACGACGACACCTTGATGAAGGTTTAAAATGTGAATATCTCATCGAAAAAGATCCCATGGCTCTGTGGAAAGGATTAAAAGAGAGATTTGAACATATAAGGGAAGTTATACTTCCGACCGCCCGTGATGAATGGAATATGTTAAGATTCCAAGACTTTAAAAAAGTCAGTGATTACAATTCAGCGATGTATAGAATAATCTCGCAGTTAAAATTTTGTGGACATGAGGTTACAGAATCGGAAATGCTTGAAAAAACATTTTCCACGTTTCACGCATCAAATATAACACTACAGCAACAATATAGAGTGCGTGGATTTGCGAGATATTCTGAACTCATCGCCTGTCTTCTTGTGGCGGAAAAGAACAACGAGCTATTAATGAGAAATCATCAGTCCCGACCCACTGGATCAACAGCATTTCCAGAAGTAAATGCTGTAAGTAAAAATGAATTTAAACCTGGAAACCAAAATCAAATTCAAAGACAAGGTTTTGGTCGAGGTCGAGGTCGAGGTCGAGGTCGTGGACGTGGACGTGGACGAGGAAGTGGTCGTGGTCGTGGACGCGGCCGTGGTTTTGAAAATAATCGAGATAGTTATTTCTATAACTCATCTCAAAATAACGTCCCAAACCATCCACAGAAAAGGCATCAAGAAAACATGAGTGTTAATGAAAATCACTCGAAAAGATTTGAAAGTTCTTGTTTCAGATGCGGTACTCCAGGACATTGGTCTCGTATTTGTCGAGCCCCTGAGCATCTTTGCAAACTTTATAAAGAATCGATAAAGGGGAAAGAAAAGGAGACCAACTTCACTGAGCGAAGTGACCGTTTGAGTGATTCAACTCATTTTGATGCTGCTGATTTTATGAATGATTTCTCTGGAAATGATCAATATGTTGGTGGGATAGAAATGAACAATATTGATGCTGCAGATTTTCTCAATGATTTCTCTGAAAATGAACAATATAGTGGTAGAATATAAATGTACAATAATTTATTTTTCATGTATTTATATGATAATGTTTTATTGTACAATTATGATATGTGTTATATTTAAATATGTATTGTCATTAATTTTTTTTCATTGCATATTTTTTGAAGTTCAAATATGGAAAATGCTATGAGCAAAGCTGAAGTTTGCATACCCGATAGTGGTACAACGCACACTATCCTCCGAGATAAAAGATATTTCTTGGAACTAAAACCAACAAAAACAACGGTGAATACAATATCAGGTCCTGTAGACTTGATTAAAGGATGTGGTAAAGCACAATTTTTGTTACCTAATGGTACAAAATTTTTGATCAATGATGCTTTATATTCACCACAATCGAAAAGAAATTTGTTGAGTTTTAATGATATATATTCCCATGGGTATGATACTCAAACAATGAATGAAGGGAATGAGAAATATATGTGTCTTACCACATATAAATCAGGAAAGAAATATGTGATTGAAAAACTACCAATGCTCCCTACTGGATTGCATTATACACATATACGTCCCATTGAATCAAACATGGTAATTGATAATTCTTCAATATTAACCAATTGGCATGATCGATTAGGACATCCTGGTTCAACAATGATGCGAAGAATTATAGAAAATACACATGGTCATCCATTGAAAGACCAGAAGATCTTTCAGAATAATAAGTTTCAATGTAAAGCATGTTCTCTTGGAAAACTTATTATAAGACCATCACCAGCCAAAATCCAAACTGAATCACCAATGTTTCTTGAACGTATTCAGGGTGATATTTGTGGACCAATCCATCCACCATGTGGACCATTCAGATACTTTATGGTATTGATTGATGCCTCCAGCAGATGGTCACATGTATGTTTATTGTCAACTCGAAATGTTGCATTTGCAAGATTACTTGCTCAAATAATAAAATTGAGGAATCAATTTCCCGATTATACAATCAAGAAAATTAGACTTGATAATGCTGGTGAATTTACTTCCCAGACTTTCAATGATTATTGTATGTCTATGGGAATCATTGTTGAGCATCCTGTTGCTCATGTACATACTCAAAATGGATTGGCTGAATCATTGATTAAACGTCTGCAAATGATTGCTAGACCAATGATTATGAAAACAAAGCTCCCTATTTCTATATGGGGACATGCAATTTTACATGCTGCTTCATTAATTCGCATCAGACCAAGTGCATATCATAAATACTCCCCATTGCAGCTTGCATTTGGTAAAGAACCAGACATTTCTCATCTGAGAATTTTTGGATGTATGGTGTATGTGCCTATTGCACCACCTCAACGAAAGAAAATGGGACCTCAAAGAAAGATTGGAATTTATATTGGTTATGATAGTCCATCGATCATTCGATATCTTGAACCACAGACAGGCGACGTGTTCACAGCACGTTTTGCTGATTGTCATTTTAATGAGGAAATCTTCCCAATGTTAGGGGGAGAACAGAAACATACCGAAAAAGAAATTACATGGTATGTATCATCATTGTTACATCTGGATCCAAGAACAAAACAATGTGAAAAAGATGTACAGCAAATTGTGCACTTGCAAAGAATAGCAAATCAAATACCAGATGCATTTGCAGACACAAAAGGGGTAACTAAATCATATATACATGCTGCAAATGCCCCTGCTCGAATTGAAATTCCGAAGAAACAAATTGAAGATAGTCATGATGTCATTAAACGCCTGAAGCGTGGAAGGCCAGTTGGTTCCAAGGATAAAAATCCTCGAAAAAGAAAATTCATAGAGAAACACAATGATCACAAAATAGAGAATGATGTTCCTGAAGAAACACATAATGATCACAAAATAGAGAATGATGTTCCTGAAGAAACACATGATGATGAAAATGTTTTGTCAGAACCACAAACTGACGAGAATCATGAAATCTCTATCAATTATATTAATACTGGAAAAATATGGAACCGAAAAGATATAGAAGAAATTGATGATATATTTTCTTATAATGTGGCAATCGACATCATAAATGATAATGAAGATCATGAACCAAAATCTTTTGGTGAATGTAAAAATCGGCAGGATTGGATAAAATGGAAAGATGCCATCCAGGTTGAATTGGATTCGCTAAATAAACGTAATGTTTTTGGACCTATAGTCCTTACACCTGAAGGTGTAAAACCTGTTGGATACAAATGGGTTTTTATTCGAAAGCGAAATGAGAAAAATGAAATAGTAAGATATAAAGCTCGACTTGTTGCACAAGGTTTTTCTCAAAGGCCTGGAATTGATTATGAAGAAACGTATTCTCCTGTGATGGATGCAATTACGTTTCGGTATTTGATTAGCTTGGCAGTATCTGAAAATTTAGAAATGCGTCTTATGGATGTTGTTACAGCCTACTTATATGGATCACTTGATAGTAATATATATATGAAAATCCCTGAAGGATTTAAGATGCCTGAAGCACAAAGTTCAAAACCCAGAGAATGTTATTCTGTGAAATTACTAAGATCATTATATGGGTTGAAGCAATCCGGCAGAATGTGGTATAATAGGCTAAGTGATCACTTGATGAAAAAGGGATATGTAAATAATTCAATATGCCCTTGTGTTTTCATTAAGAAAACAACATCCGGATGCGTAATTATTGCTGTATATGTTGATGATTTAAACATCATTGGAACAAATAAGGAAATTCAAGAAGTTGTGTCATACTTGAAAGAAGAATTTGAAATGAAGGATCTTGGAAAAACCAAGTATTGTCTGGGTTTACAAATTGAACAAAAAGAATGTGGAATATTTGTTCACCAGACAAATTATACAGAAAAGATCCTTAAACGTTTTAATATGGACAAATCAAATCCTTTAAGTACTCCAATGGTTGTTAGATCATTAAACATAGAAAAGGATCCATTCCGTCCATGTGAAGATGATGAAGATATTCTTGGTCCAGAAGTACCATATCTAAGTGCTATCGGTGCCCTTATGTATCTTACAAATTGTACAAGGCCTGATATATCTTTTGCCGTAAATTTATTGGCAAGATTTAGCACATATCCAACAAAGAGACATTGGAACGGAATTAAACATATATTCCGTTATCTACGAGGAACGACAGACTTGGGACTTTTGTATTCAAAAGATGCTAATCCAAGTATAATTGGTTATGCCGATGCTGGATACTTATCTGATCCACACAAAGCACGTTCTCAAACTGGATATGTATTTACTCGTGGAGGCACTGCAATTTCTTGGCGTTCACAGAAACAAACACTTGTAACAACTTCATCAAATCATGCCGAGATTATTGCACTACATGAAGCAAGCCGTGAATGTGTGTGGTTAAAATCAATGACTCAACATATCCAAATCTCATGCGGATTATCATTCGACGAGAAGCCTGTGATACTATATGAAGATAATGCTGCATGTGTTGCTCAAATGAAAGAAGGATACATAAAAAGCGACAGAACTAAACATATTCCTCCTAAGTTCTTCGCATTCACCAAGGAGCTTGAGAAGAATAAATGTATTGATGTTCGTCACATTCAATCAAGTGAAAACTCATCAGATCTCTTCACAAAGGCACTTCCTACGACAATATTCAGAAAGCACATATATAATATTGGGATGCGCAATCTACGAAATTTGTGAAGAATTGTTCGTGTCAACATGAGGGGGAGTTTACGTGACTGCACTCTTTTTCCCTTACTATGGTTTTTATCCCAATGGGTTTTTCCTAGTAAGGTTTTTAACGAGGCAGTATAAAAACACGTAATGTATACAATCATTATGATCATCATCACAAGGGGGAGTGTTGAAAAATTATTTAAAAATGTGTTAAATATTTGTGTTGAAAATGTGAATGTTGAATGTTGAAAATTAGGTAAAATTAGGTGTTGAATATTGAAAATTAGTGTGTGATGATGTAGGTAATGATGTATTTTATTTTTGGATTATTTGTAAAAATTTTCTATAAATAGATCTCTCATTTGTGAAGAAAATCACAATTGAGTTGAGAGAAAAATATTATAAAGTGTGTAGTGTGATAATTTTGAGAGTTTGAGATTTTTACTTTTTTACCGTAAATTTTTACTTTTTCACAACAAAAATTACATTTTAATGCATGCAAGTGAAAAAACTACTAAAACATCATATAAATATGCAACATAATCTATTTAGCAATTAACATCAATTAATTAATCATTTTTCATATTTCCTAGATTTGTATGCAGTTGGATTACGTCGTCTTAATTTTGGACCTTACACTGGCTCACCCCCAGGCCAGCCGCAAGTCCCCCCTCTCCCGAACCAAGCCCATGCGTGGGTGGGGGAGAGTTCTAGTTCACTAGGACTCTTCCCTAGCCACACCATCGAACCCTAGCCGCCCTACCGAGACCAACACTGCCCCTGAACCAGTCCTGGCCGAGCCCCATCAACCATGCATGCTAGCCGACCCTAGAACCAAGTGCAAACCCCTTCCAAACCATCGGATCCTCTCCTGGTTTTCCCTCGGTTCCAACAGGTAAATTTCCTTCAAATAATTAATATTTCATTCATATCTCATCCTACGTTGGCAGCGTGTCCATTGGATTTATAACGTTTTTCATATAAGCGTAAAAACATTATATCTTTGAAAATATACGTTCTACCGTAAAAATATTCAAACACTCATATTTTTCATGCTTAAACAATTAAAACATGCATTAAATGATTTGAATGATGCATAAAAGAGTATAGAAAACATGAATTTGCGTTTAGAACGTTCGAATATTTAATCGTTGGCGAGGGTGCGAATATGGACGACCGGACGACGAAGAATCCTAGATTTTTCTCCTCCTCCTATTCTTGAAAATAATGTGTATGTGTGTGCTGTGTGTTTTTCGGCTGATAGGTGATGAATTATGAGGTAAATGAAGCCCTAGATACCTATTTATAATTTTAATCAACATGTTAATGGGCTTGACTTTTGAGCTTGCATGCTTAGGAGAAATTGGGCGTACTCAATTTAGTTAAATTGAGCTAAATAACTCTTATTTAATTGAACACAAAAGTTTATAAAATTTAGTTTCCGAAAATAATATTTTTGATCTTTTAAAAACTCCCCGTTTGCCCAAAACTGGCTTTCCAAGAAAAATCGAGCTCGACTCATAAAATAATTCGAACTCTACTAATTTTATAAAAATTAAATCATTTTTAATCATATTAGGAAGCCTTGAAAATATTTAGTGAAAAATATATGTTCTTCTCTTGGTCGTCCTCGGTCTCCCTTCTCCCACCTATTATCGAATATTCGGGTACAATCCTTCAATTTCATGAAATCATGTCATATAATCATTTAATCATTAAATTATACATTTAATCATATATTATGCATCAAGTAAACATTTAAAATCAATTAAATAAAACAATTATGCAATTTATTTTGTTTGCATATATGTGGTTTACGTAGGTTGGTTTTTCGGGTGTTACAATTTTCCACCCCTTAAAAGAATTTCGTCCTCGAAATTTGCCTTGTTTTGATAAATGAACAGCTTATTATCCATCATCCACCTCAAACTTAACTCTCAAAACTTGAAAATTGTACTATTAAGCAAAAATTTCCCAATGTTGACTCCTAAATCCAGCTCAAGTAGTGCATGCACCCTATTCTCCTCTAAGTTCTTCAATAATCCAATCAATTCCTCTAACCAATTTAACATTTTAAATGGAGCATGCAACTAACCTCTATATCATGCATCATATAAGCATTTAAAGTTCAACATATAAAATTTAAAGCAGTAAAACTCACATACTTGAGGCGTGACTTCTTGAGCTTCTCGGAGTGACAGTACACAACCCCTTGGGGATATTTGGCTCTGATACCAACTGAAACGACATCGACATTTTTTTTAAATCATACACTCGAAAATTACTAATTAAAAACACTTAACATTTCCATAAATTATAATAATTTAACGTTTAAAATATCAAGAGCGTAAAAATCTTTAAATCTTTAACTAACCAAATATCCTATATCGACCTTTAAAAAGATCAACTAACAATAAAATAAACCATAAAAATCCCTAATAAAATCATTAGCAATAATCCTTTAAATCTTTTATCTATCAAGCTAGTGCGGAAAATAAAAGTCCCTCGGGAGTGTACTGCTGCACTCGATCCACTCAAGCGTCAAGCCTCCTCAAATCATCAAATCCTGCGTCATTCAAACCTAGTGAGTCTAATGACTCAGCACGTTCTAAACATGAATAACAAGTAATACATATACAATCACATGCCTTGAAAATCATACTTTTATTTAAACTAGCTTTTAAACATAAATAAACCATATAATATCAATCTCAGCATAAATAAATCATATATCGTAAAATCGTTTTAATCGTAAACTTTTCAATCCTTTATCATTTTGGGTGAAGTTTGATCCTTGAAAGTGACTAGTTTTTATCCTTTGGTCGACTGATCAGTCTTCAGCTCCACATGGCCCATGGGGCGGACACTAGGCCCCGCCGTGGAAATACGATCGTTGTGGTATCTTTGGGGCCTTATCCCAAACACAGGGTCCCTCTGGAGTCTTGTCCCTCACGACATCCCCACAAAATCATAAGTTCACCGTTCCTTCTTAAAACGGATCCCCCACATATCATATATCCTTTGTCACAGTCAATTCACATTCCTCAAAATATTTTTCATTTTCCTTTTCAAAACATAAAAATATCCTTTCCTTTACACATTTGAAGAATAACATCTTTCACAGTAAATAAAATCGTAAAATATCATAACTTTCCAAAAATATCATTTCAACAGTAAAAATTATACAGCTTTACCAAAATTCATAAAATATCATATTTTCATCAAAATCATCATTTTAAACCATCTAACATGCGTTATGATACATCGGGACGCTGCTTTTACGTATTATCCAAGTGTAAAATGATTGTTTTGCCCATAGACGTAAAATTTCTCGATTTTAACTTTTTCTTGCTTTTAATGAAATGGGCTTATCCCAAATAATTATTTAAGCTTAAATCTAATTTTTGATAATTTTATTTAGCTTAATTTGAGACTTTCATTTAATTCTTTAATTAATAATTCGTGAGGCGTTTAATTCTCGAATAAATTGAAAACTTAATATTTTCTTCTCAAATTTTAAACATAACCTTTTTATTCCCTAACCTACCCTTGTGAGCCATGAACCACTCACGTGGACCCATGGTAGACCCTAGCCAACCCACCTAAGCACACTCCTGACCAACCCTGACCCTTGGAACCAGCCCATAAGTCGTGCACAAGCCCAGCAACTTAGACACCAGAATCTGCGCGTAACCCTTCCAGATAACTAGGACTCCTAGTGAACTAAGACTCTCCTACTCGAGCCACCACCGAGCCCAGCTGACCCTCACCGACCTTGGACCACGTCCAGACCCAGCCTAACCCAATCCAGGCCCTGAACAAGCGCCACAAGCCGCTTGCTCAAAGAACAGCAGCCGCGCACACCTTGAGGCTTCATCATGTCGTGGTCGAGCCGCCAGCGAACCCACCAGCACCAACCCATGGCCCGACCCCTGAACACCTCCCTTGGACCCTGACAGACCAAAATGGCTCGCCCCCAGGCCAGCCGCAAGTCTCCCCTCTCCCGAACCAAGCCCATGCGTGGGTGGGGGAGAGTCCTAGTTCACTAGGACTCTTCCCTAGCCACTCCCTCGAACCACAGCCGCCCTAGGACCCAACCCAGCCATAGACTAAGACCTACACTGCCCATGAACAGGCCCTCGCCGAGTCCTATCAACCCATGCAAGCTAGCCGACCCTAAAACTGAAATGTCTAATTATTGGTTTTCTTTTAAAAGCACTAGAAATTTTTTTTTTAACCTCAATGAAATCGGCCGAAATCATCATATAAACATAAAATATTTTTGCAATTTTTTTGAAATAAAACATCCAACAAGTATTTGAAAATCCAAAGGAAATAGTCAAAACATGAATCGTTTTACCAAACCTAAAAAGGAATAAATGTTGAAAAGTGTAGCCCATACTAAACCTCTCAAAAATCTCTCAAAACATAAATAAATAGTCGGAAAATATTTAACGTAAAATCATAAACTTAAATACGGAAAATAGAAGCGCTGGTCCTCGGGTTATGTGTAACTTCAGTCCATTCAGATTATGCATCCAAGCCTCCCTTTCATATACGTGTTGGGCGATGGATCCATCTATATGTAACCACAGTACTGGGCGGCGGGGACACCAGCGACACTCTCACCGGTCAATTGGGCCTTGGCCTTACGTATTAACATATCATCATATACATATACGTATCATTTTCATTTTCGAAACCAAGCATGCAACATATCTTTTAACCCTCACGATATCTCCAACATATCATCGTGTTAGTCACAATCCCTTCACGTCCTTCAACATGTTATCATCACTTAATAAAAATCATGCATATACGTATCATTTTCATTTTTGAAACCAAGCATGCAACATATCTTTTAAATGTTTAATAATTAAACCATAAAAATTCCTTGAACATTTAAAAATCATGATTTACCATATAAAAATCCTTAAACATCCATAATTATTGAAAATAATCATATTAGCGTATAAAATAGCATTTAGGACACTGCCATGTCGTTTAGTAATTTTTGGGTGTAAAAAGACCATTTTACCCCTTAACGTATAATTTTACGTTTTTGACGTTTTCTTAATTTATTTGACTTTAACATGTCCCCAATAATTATTTAAGCCTAAATTAAAATTCCCAAAATTTTATTTAGCTTAAAAACTAGGCTTTTCAATTAATTCGTAATTAGACGTTTTGAAGGCGTTTTAATTCCGAAAAATCCCAAACTTTAATATAAAATTCTTAAATTCAAAATTCAGTCTTTTGAACCCCAGGCCGAGCCCTTGACTCCTGTTTTGACCCCGAAACACCCCTCCAACACTCACCTAAGACCCTTAGGACACACCCTAGCCCAGCCTTTGAACCCCAGGCCGAGCCCTTGACTCCTGCGCAAGCTTGCAACCTGCGGGCATATCCCATGGCTCTCGGGTAGGAGTCTTTCTTGGCAAGGACTCCTCCCAGCACACTTACCCGAGTCCTAGCATGGCTAAGACTCTTCCCTTGACTCACCCACGGCCCTGGCTAGCCCCTGGTCCCAGCCGAACCGAGCCCAGCCCCCAGCATACCAAAACCGTGAGCCAAAAAAACACATCAGCCCAAGTATGATTCCAGTTTGATTACACCATGCTTTATAACGGTTTTGGTGTGTACTAGGACTCTATATTTTGTGTAAAACCATGCTTATTCATAACCTATGTCATGACATCCCTTAATCAATACAAATACATGATTTTGGTAAACACAAACTCAAGTATAGAATCCATGTGCATGTAACTTCGAAAATAATTATCATGGCCCTTGATTTTTCATTCAAAACTTGCAATAAAAATCATAATATGGTGTGATGATGTTTTGAAGGAAAGATTAGGCGTGCCTTTGCGTATTTAACGCACGAAAACTGTTGAAGATCGCGAAGAATGGGGCAAGACCTTTGGCTTGAATTCCTCCTTGCAAACTCTCGATTTTTCTTCACAAAATAGTGAAGGTGTGTGCCGTGTGTTTGAAGAATATTGGGGTGTCAAATTCTGAAAAGTGGCGTGGGTATTGTGTAGGGTTTAGGGTGTGTTTTATATATTATATACTAATCAATTCACTAATCAAGGATTTAGGCATATTAAGCATAAGTTTAGGCCCATTAGTGCTTGATTAGGATTTAATTAAAATATTAAAATAGTTTTCGTAAAATAAGTTTGTGAATTCAATAGCCGGGTTGTCAAAAAGTTTGTATTTTTGTTGAAAAACAAACACCGATAAAATTTACGTCCCGGTGTATAAAATCACCTAAAAACCCCGTATTTTCAAAAATATGAAAAACCAACACCCATATTTTAAATAACTAAAAACCATTATTTAATAAAAACATTTTACGTTTTTTAGCCCTCGGTCTTCGTTCCTCGATCGCAACTTGAATATCCTTTTAAAAATACAGTTTTATGCATAATGATAATAAAATCCTATTTAACATATAATCATGTATGTCACATAATCAATTAAGAAATTAAAATCAATGAATTAGCCATTTTCATATTTCCTAGATTTGCATGCAGTTGGATTACGTCGTCTTAATTTTGGACCTTACAAGAATCAAGTGCAAACCCCTTCCAAACCCTCGGATCCTCTCCTGGTTTTCCCTCAGTTCCATGATGTAAATATCCTTCAATTAATTCATATTTCATTCATATATCATCCTACGTTGGCAACGTGTCCATTGGATTCATATCGTTTTCCATATAAGCATAAAAACATCATATCTTTGAAAATATATGTTCTACCGTAAAAATAATCAGACACTCATATTTTTCATGCATAAAAAATTAAAACATGCATTATATGATTTGAATGATGCGTAAAAGAGTTTAGAAAACATGAATTTGCGTTTATAACGCTCGAATACTCAATCGTTGGCGAGGGTGCGAAGATGGATGACCGGACGGCGAAGAATCCTAGCCTTTTCTCCTCGTTCTATTCTCGAAAATAATGTGTCTGTGTGCTGTGTGTTTTTCGGATGATAGGTGATGAATTATGGGGTTAATGAAGCCCTAGATACCTATTTATAATTTTAATCAACATGTTAATGGGCTTGACTTTTGAGCCTGCATGATTAGGAGCAAGTGGGCCTACTTAATTTAGTTATATTATGCCCAATAATTTTTATTTAATTGAACACAAAAGTTTCTAAAATTTAGTTGCCAAAAATAATATTTTTGACCTTTTAAAAATTCCTCGTTTGCCCAAAACCGGTTTCCGAGGAAAAATCGAGCTCGACTCTTAAAATAATTTGAACTCTACTAATTTTATAAAAATTAAATCATTTTTGATCATATTAGGAAGTCTTTAAAATATTTAGTGAAAATATATGTTCTTGTCTTGGTCGTCCCTGGTCTCCTTTCCCCCACCTATGATCGAATATTCGGGTACAATATTTCAATTTCATGAAATCATGTCGTATAATCATTTAATCATAGTTGTCAAAAGCGCGAGGTGAAAAAAAGCGCTCAAGTGTCTTGGGGCTTCAAGCGCGAAGCGCACGTTTTACGGAAAAAAGCGCAATAAACAAAATATTATCAAAAAAATAGAAATAAAATAAGAAATCTTTGAAAATGTGATAGATGAAATATCAAATGTCATTATAATCGTCATCTTCATCCTCCAAATCTACGTCACGCCACAATAAACAAAATATTATCAAAAAAATCAAAATAAAATAAAAAGTCTTTCAAAATGTGATAGATTAAATATCAAATGTCATTTTAATCGTCATCTTCATCTTCCAAATCTACGTCATCAGCCCCATCACTTGATTTATATCCATCGGTATCTTCTTCTTCTTCAGTTTCATCATCACTGTTGATCTCTTCTTCATCCACTTCATCCACAAGACTAGTTCGAGCTGAAGATTGCTTTCTTTTTGCTGAAGTGGACAATGACGCTCTTTTTGAAATAGATGCATTTCGAGATCGAAAGTCATATGCACTTTCACCAACCCCAACCGCTTGTGCTACATCACTCAAACGCAAATCATCATCTTCAAAGACCAAATCGTTATCATCATTCTCGTTATCACTATCATCCAACTTTCCCAACAACCATTCGTTACTATCATCTATTTCTGACAAAGAAATAGGATCAATCTTATCTCGCATGGCATATCTTCGCCTCAACGCTCTGTTGTATTTGATATATATCAAATCATTCAATCGTTGTTGAGACAACCTATTTCTTTTTTTAGAATGTATCTGCCAAAAAAATAGAATGTAAGAAGTTAGGTTCATACTCCATAATATAAAATTTAATATGTAAAAAAAAATTTTAACTTACATGTTCAAATACACTCCAATTACGTTCACAACCTGAAGAAGAGCATGTGAGGTACAAAATCTTCATTGCAAATGTTTTTAATTCAGTTGTTGATGCACCATAAGAAGACCATCAATCAGCTTGAAAGTTGAAACACAAAACAAATATTAGATTAAATTTCTTATCATTCAAAGTTTGTCTCTATATTATAAGTAATGTTTGAGAAATAAATTAATATTGCACTAAGTATTATTTACCTGATGATTTTGAAGCTCTTTGTCTAATAGCCATGGGTAAACCAAAAAGTCCTTCTGCTTTTTTGTATTTATCCAATTGATTTGTAATCTTGTCTTGTAAATATTCACCTCGCACCAATCTAACTATGCATTTGTACAGACCCTCCAACACTTCTTCATCATTTTCTATGTCACGATTTGAGTAAAAAAACTCAGGATTTAAGAAATATCCAGCCGCATGCAAAGGATGATGGAGTTGAACGTTCCATCTTTTGTCGGTGATTTCAATAATACCACGATATTTCTCTTCATTATTATTAAATGATGCAGCGATAGCTTCTTTGGCTCTGTCCATTGCCTCATAAATGTAACCCATTGGGGACCTTTTTTCACCGTCTACTAGCCGCAATACTTTCAGCAATGGGCCGCCAACTTTTAATGCAAACACTGTAGTTTTCCAAAAAGAAGACATCAATATCACTTCTGCAACACGTTTTCCAGCCGCCTCTCTAGAATATCGACTTTTTTCCCACTTTTCAGATGTAAACATCTTTCTCAAATTTGCTTGCTGAACTTAAAACCGCTTTAAAGTAAAAAAAGCGGTTGCGAAACGAGTCTTTGCAGTTCTTTCCACGTCTCTCTGTCCAGTAAACTCTCTCATCATGCTCAACAATTGTGGTCTATTGTAAATATAACCATTCACCATCAATGCCCGTTCATGCAATTTTTTGAGGTTAGGAATTTTGAATATTTCCTCAAGCATCAAATCTAAGTAATGAGCTGCACATGGAGTCCAATACAAGTGTGGAAAATTGTTTTCCAAAAGACGACCTGAAAAAATGAAGTAAATTTACTTTAAAAATAAAAAAATCAGATTTTAAATTCAATTTGCAATTTAAAATATTACCTGCTCTAACATTGCAGCTTGCATTATCTGTTACAACTTGAACCACATTCTGTTCTCCAATTCGATTCACAAATTTAGAAAGTAACTCATATATCTTATCAGCAGTGTGAGAATAACTTGAAGCATCCACCGATTCAACAAATATAGTTCCTTTAGGACCATTTACCAAAAAATTTATAAGAGTTCTACTTTTTGTATCCGTCCACCCATCTGCCATGATTGTACAACCATACCTAGCATGATCTTCTTCGTGGGATTTGAGAAACAGGTTCATATTTGTCAACTCCTTATTCAAATACTTAACTCTTACTTCATGATATGATGGAGGTTTCATTCCCACTCCAAAAGTCCCAATAGCATCAATACAAGGTTGCAAAGAATCGTATTTAATAGCATTAAAAGGAATTCCGGCATCATACATCCATGTAGCAAATTTCTGAACCGCATATTCTCTTAATTTCTTCTTATTTTCATCAAACTGGCCTTTATTTTTTACCACGTCTCTGTCTGACAATTTCTTCTACATCTTTCGCAAAATAAAGATCAATAGGCCCTGCTTGTTTACACCTTTTATCCTGCACCGTAGGGCCAGACATTGGTCGTTTCCCTTTCATTTTAGTTTGAATATCATCCTCATCCTCGTCTTCTTCCAAATCAACAATATCATTTAAATGAGGAATATCATCCATTTGATTCTTCAAAACACTTTTTTTTTGCATAAACTCTTTAATTTATTCTTTAACATGCTCCGGACACTTCGGACAAGCTTTCACATTTTTATTGCCCCCAACTAAATGTAACTTGTGCCGATAAATCCCACCATTTGTTATTTTGGCACAAAAACAACAGCATACAATATTTGGATTTTTAGGATCCGAAAGTGTTGTATAATTCCAAGCAATATCTTTTCGATTTGATAGAATCGTTGTGTTTGACATGATTAAATACTGAAATATAAATATAAATCACATATTAAATTATTAAAAATAAAAAAACACAATTTAAAATTTTTTACAAAAATTCCTAAACTTAGGGTTTACCAATTTTTGAATAGCAAAAGAAAAGAGAACGCCAAGGTGGCAGCGGCGGCGACGGCGGCGAAGAGATGCAGCGTAAAATACTACTGGAGACTGGACTTGGGCAGAGGCAGAGAATATAGAGAATATACGCATGGCTGTTCTTATTTATCAGAGAATTTAATTTTACAATTGGGCCGGGCTTAAAATTGGATTTTGGACCTGGGCTGTCTTAAAAAAAAAAAAAAAAGCCTGCAGCTTCTTTCAAGCGCACAAGCGCTCGCCCAACAAACAAAATTGAAGCGCAGTGAGGCGTGGGCTTTCTCAACCTAATGCGCTTCAGATTCTCTTGAAGCGCATCTACAGCGCTTCGCCTCGCCTCGCGCTTAAGCGAGCGAGGCGAGCGCTTTTTACAACTATGCATTTAATCATGCAATCATACATTTAAAACATATATTATGCATCAAGTAAATATTTAAAATCAATTAAATAAAAAAATTATGCAATTTATTTTGTTTGCATGCATGTGGTTTACGTAGGTTGGTTTTTCGGGCGTTACAACTTATTTGGTCACTATATTTTTCCATGCATCGTCTCGGTTTCTGTTAGCCGTAGAGTCCAATAAATATATCATATTTTTATCTTCATAAATGATAGTCAAGATCCAATGGTACATTCAAAAATGAAAATATAGCATTGACTAGTATGTAGTAGAAATCAATAATTAACTAAACTCTTACCAGTGTTTTATGGGATAAGGCAGATACTGTCTCTATGCACTGCTTCCAACTGGTCGGCAATATGTCGTGATAAGTCACGACCATCTTTGCCAATTGGGCATGTAGGTATGCTTACGGGATCCACAAATGGATTAACAACCATGGAAAAGAAGATTTGCATTAATTATTTAATCGCTACGGGATTCTCTCTCTCGTATGAAGTGGATAAACACACACATACACACATCATGCTAGACATTAGATTTTCTGAAGCCTATGATAAACCGTGACTAACTTATTGCACCGGAACTATGATAAACCATGACGAACTTATTGCACCCGAAAAACTCAATCACTCTCACGTGAATTTGAAATGTACATGTGGATACAGGGTGCTGCTCTTTAGTTTGTCAACAAAACTCTAAACCCAATATATACCTCAAACGCAAACAACGATCAATCATACAATATAAACCCAATATATACGTCAATATATCGCATTTCAATTGACGAAAAAGAATTAAATCAAAGGGGACAAAATATCGATCTTTGGGCAGCTTGCTTACTTGTGTAATAGCTAGAATTTCGGACTCAAAACAAAATATCGGGATTAAAATTAGCCGCTAGCGGTCTCAAGGTACAGCAACTCGTCAGAGTTTACAGGAACTTTCCGAAAAACTTCCATTACTACAGGAACCAATACTACTGCTGCACGTTGCTATTGAGTTTGCCAGGGCAGGAGACTCATCTAAGGCTGGTTTGGTAGTGTGGTTGGGGAGGTTTCTTTCATTCAATTCTGTGAATAAACAATACCACTAAAAAAATAAAGTACTAGTGAAGAGAACTCAAAAGGCAAGCAAATATCATCGTTTTCTGTCGACTCAACAAGTGTGACGAGCATATAAAATGCACTATTTAGTTCATCAATCTAATAATTTCTAATTCTAATGTATCGATTGTTAGCTTCTTTTAACTTCAAGTCCTTTAAATCACAGATCAGTTAGACTCTTAAAAAGTTGGCATTCATATGCAGATGAAGATAGACATCAATAACAGAAAAAAGAAAAAATCAACAGCAACTAAACTCCAAAATGAAAGACATGTGAACAAAGAAAACCAAGCTAAGTGTTTTATGTTGCACAGCGAACAAAACCCAAATCTCAAACTTCAAAAGCCAAGTTCTTGCCAAAATACTTTGATTTTGAACAGGAGAAGCAGGAGCGGCCGCAATAGTTGAAGTAGGAACTGCAGGTGTTGGATCTTGAGGCATTAATACTGCTGTGGCCGGAGCAATTTTGGATTTTGGATCCTTGTCATCAACATGAGATTCGGCTTTTGTCTGTGGTTTCGAACTTTCCCTAGCTAATGCATCACAAAAAGCCCTGTGTGTAATGAAACTATCCCTCCTGCACAATGAGGCTGAAAACTCAAGCCACGAAAGCATATCCTAATTCACTCCATAATATGAAAAGGCGAGTTCTGAAATTGATTAGCAAATTCGCCACTTAAACCATGAAAACAAAGTTCCACAATCACATCTATACTCTCTAGTTCCACATATCTTTTAATGTGCCTTCGGGGAAAAGGCAATCACTTCTGAATCAGGATCCAGTGATTACACAAACACTCGAGCCCGCACCAAAAAATGAACCCACGATCAATATTGCATCTTTTAAACTATTTGATCAGTGAAAAAACATCATAAAAATAAATGCATGGTTTTCAATTATTAGAATATAACCTGGCATTCCCGGAAGAATTCGCTTCTTCTTGGAAGTTAATTTTGGAGTGCATGTTGGATTACCAGAACAAGAAGCCCCTGCAGCCGACGAATCATTCATTACTGAAAAGTAGTCGAAACGTTGGGAATAGAAATATTGACCTAAACTAAGCTGGTGAGGAATGAAGGGTGACGAGTTTGGGGAAGAAAAGGGTTACGGCCGGATTGAATTTTGGGGAATGGGGTTGGCTTCTTTTTCTTTGGGGAAAAGTTAAAATTATGGTTTATTTTTTTACTTCACTAAATAAATTTTTTTTTAATTTTTTACTTCATCAAAACTACTCTGTCGAAGAAAAATATTACATAAAATTAGAAGTGAAGCCCGTGTTTTTTAAATTTTGAAGTAAAAAATAATGTTTTACTTCGCCAGTGTTTTTATCGAAGTTAATTAGTATATACTACTTCATAATTAATAATCACCGAATTAACCATTGACGAAGTAAAACCAAAAATTCTACTAGTGTTTCGGACTCAGACCAGACGCCCTAAGCCCTAAACCTCTCACATCAGCAGCGCACCGCGCGCATCCCTTGCGCGCAGTGGGTCTCGCACGCACCAGCGGCTGTTGCAGCCTCTATCTCGACTCTTAGCTCACACCAGCCCCTCACCAAGACCTTAAGGAACGTCCAAAGCCCTTGGTCCAGTCCTTTACACCATCCTCTTAGCCCTAAGACCGCACGCACCAAAACAAAACAACAAGTGCAACTTTTGGAGTCACGTCCACATTGCTGTACCAGCTTGTCCAAGCCCTGACCGAACCCTTCATAGACCTTCCTAGGACCCTCATGCTTCCCTCCATACCTTGGTTAGGGCCCCATGCAGCCCCCTTGGCCATAAGGACCCCAACATGTCCCTTTTTCTGACACGCCTCGTGTCCGAAGCGTCGGTGACATTCGGCATTGTTTAATTACTTGAAAACAAATAAGCCTCGTATCAAAACAAACCAGTCTTTTTCATAAAATAATATTGTCTTTTACAATGACAATGGAATAAACATTACATCAGAGTTTTTCTGAAACGGAAACAAGGGAAAATAAAATTCTTGCATCTTGATCTCGATCCTTGATTCACCATCCCCAAAAAGCATCTTGCTCTTCCTCATTCTGTTGTTCCTCGTTTTTATCTGAAATTTGTAAGGGGTGAGTGTTTTGGGAAACACTCAGCAAGTGGGGGGGTCGATCGGTATCCAATTATACATATAGAACTTAGTCTTTAAAACATTTCTTTGACACACTTTCAAATCTCATTACTTTTAACTTACAGAAACGAATCGAATATAAGACAGAAGTTAACAGATGATTCAGAACAATTCAGAAGCAGATCAGATCATTTCAGAACAATTTGAAGACAGACACAACACTGTTACTCATCTCATTTCCATGATCAAATTGTCCTCAATATGTTAGTCCTCTAAGGGGTGAGGCCAGAACTCGGTTTTATACCCACCGGTGGGGGCCATACAGAAATGGTTTTATACCCACCATTGGGGGCCAAACAGAAATGGTTTTATACCCACCATTGGGGGCCAGACAGAATCACAATTCTCGTCCCATTTCAAATTGAATCGTAACAGTGTAACAAAGATTTCAGACTTATCAGACAGAACGTATCAGAATTTTCAGATATGAGAGTTTCAAACGGATTCAGCTGAATCAAAAAATTTCGAAACATAGAAGAAAACACATAATCGATCGAAATTTTAAAAGACGGACCTCATGCTTTTTCGAAAATGAAGACACACATACATGCATGTCATAACTTATATATTCAAGTTTTAAAGTACAAACGAATATACATAGCAAAAACCCACTTACAGTGTTTTAGAAATGCGCTTCGAAAATGCAGATCTTTGCACAAAATTTCCTTCTGAGAAATCGGATAGCACTTCGACGTAACTTTTACAGATGATGTCTTCAATTCAGCAGCACTTCAATGCAGGACTTTAGCACTTGAACCGCACGTGCAGCACTTCCTCTTTGTTGAATCGACCGAGAGGTTTGGTGGGGGGGGGGGGAGAGGGAGCCAAAATTTAAGGCTTTTTGAGTGTGTTTTTCTATCAACCTTGAGGTTTTATTTATAGAAAAAAATTGGCTTTCCATCTAGCCATTTGGCCGATCCCTTGGTCTCCAAGATTAGCCATAAATGTAGTCCAAAATCCCATGCATTCTTCAAGAGTCACATTTGTTTTCTATAGGGTCATTTCCTGCATCATTAATGTGTCCTAGCCCTTAGCTCCTCCCGCAGCTCCTTCATGGGTTAACTCAAATGTCATTTCTTGCATACTTAATTTGTCCAAACCTTTAGCTCCTCCTTTAGCTCTTTCTTTGGTCTTGTTAGGACAAGCTCGGTTGAGATTCTTTGAGCTGAAAGATCGTGTCCTTGAGCTGGGGTTTTACTCCTCCATAGTAACTCTTCAATGAATGCTGTTATTTGCAGCTTGGCCTCTCGTTGAGCTAATCCCAGAGCTTTGAAGCTATTTACTCGAGTTAAATTTACTGAAAATCTAAGTTCATATTCAAGTTTATAGTTAGAATGAAAGTTGTTGAGCTTATATTAAGCTAAATTTCAAGTTCGTATTTCTTACATGATTTATTTCTGATCGGAAAATCTCGGGTTCTCACATTTTCCCTCTCGGCCTGCACACAAATCGCGTGCATGGCGGTGATTCCCTTTGAGCCCTATTTTGGCTTTTGTCCCTTCAAAACTCACTCCTAACCGTTTAGATCGACTATTGAATCCCTTGGTTTTCATCCCTCCTACATAAATTCTCAAAACTTCAAGAATCCTTTATGAAAACATGAGATTCACATGGATGAACTTAAAATCATCATCCTCATTAAACAAATAGAATACATGCAATATTATGGATTGAATGGTGCACAAAGAAAGGTCGAAAACATGCCTTCATTGTTTATTCTTACGAGTAACAAGAGATGGCGCGACGAGAGACGAACGGGATATGAAACTTCCTTCCTTTCTTTGGCTATGGTGTTCGGCCACCCTAGGATTTGGAGTGTGTGTGTTGAAGGTGTAGGAGGCGTGTGGTTATGGGTGGTAGGCTAGGGTTTTTAATTAGGGCTTCTAATTATTTTAATTACACTCCATTAATCTAGGCCCATTAAGAAGCTAATTAAATCAATAATTAATCCACTCAAAGTCCAAGTGATAATTATAATTATTTGGTGTTATTAGTTCCCGGTATTGTAAATTCAAAACTTCTCATTTTCTTGCAAATAAATTTGTCGCATTCCTATTTTGGATTACTAAATCTCGAGTTTCCAATTGCTAGACTTCCAGAAATAGACATCTTATCAAAATTGTCTCCGGTTCTCTCGCCTTGGCTGTACATCGCGTATTCGACTGCAGAAAGTTCACCTTCATAACATTTGGTCAAATATTCATCAGATCATACCAATACTTAACATACCTTTAGACCACTTATTTAAATAGATTTCTAATTAATTTTCATACAAGAATGTGGTTAGTGTGTTTGGGTTTTCAGGCATTACACTTTTACTAACTCTAGCCACCGTATCTGTCGCATGTTCAACTCCTTCTAGTGAAGAAATATTTGAGACTCTTGTGATCAGTAAATATCTGGCACTTCTCACCATACAAGTAGTGTCTCCATATCTTCAAAGCAAAAACCATGGCAACTAACACCAGATCATGATTCGAATAATTCTTTTCATGCACCTTCAACTGTCTAGAGGCATATGCGATGACTCGGCCATGCTGCATCAATACGGCACCTAATCCTAGCTTAGAAGCATCGGTATACAACACGAAGTTGCCTTGCCCTAATGGCATGGCCAAAACTGGTGCTGTTATAAGAGCTTGCTTCAAGGTGTCGAAGCTCTTCTAGTAGTTTGCACTCCATACGAACTTGGCATTCTTCTTCGTCAATGAGGTGAATGGCACTGCAATAGAAGAAAATCTTTGGATGAATTTTTCGTAGTAACCCGCTAAGCCCAAGAAACTGCGGATTTCAGATGTGTTCTTTGGTTCAACCCATTCCCTCACTATTTCCACTTTGGACGGGTCAACCTCAATGCCACTACTAGAGATAACATGTCCCAAAATTCCAATTTCTCATACAAAAACTCACACTCGCTGAACTTTGCAAACAGCTTACGATCCTGCAACACTTGCAATATGGTACACAGATACTTGCTATGCTTCTCATGGTTCTTCGAATAAATGAGGATTTCATCTATGAATACGATGAAAAACCGATCCTAGTAAGACTAAAATACGCGATTCATGAGATCCATGAAAATCGTTTGAGAATTTATCAATCCAAACGGCATCACTAGGAACTCGTAATGCCCATAACGAGTTCTGAAGGCTGTCTTGTGAAAATCTGCCTCCTTCACTCTCAACTGATGATACTCGGAGCGAAGATCTATTTTGGAAAACACATAAGCTCGTTGCAATTGATCGAATAAGTCCTTGATCCTTGGTAATGGGTACTTATTATTCATTGTAACTCTATTCATCTCCCCGTAGTCGATGCAAAGTCTCATGCTTCCGTCTTTCTTCTTCACGAAGTGTACTGGTGAAGCCCCAAGATGAACAACTAGGGCGTATGAATCCTTTTATCCAGTAGCTCCTGTATTTGTTGTTTGATCTCCTCATCTCTACAGGCGCTATTCAATATAGTGCTTTTGAGATTGGCACAGTATCCAGCTTAATATCAATGGAAAACTACACCTCACGCTCAGGTGGAATACCCGCAATGTCGTCAATGAACTTGTCAGGAAAATCTCTGACTGGGACGTCTGCTACCGACTGGTTGGTAGTAACAGGGGCAGAAATAATGGTCGCCAAGAACGCTCAACACCCTTTATGCAAGAGCTTCCTTCCCTGAAGGCATAATATCATCCGCGGCGTGCTGTTGCGTCCATTTGGCTCGAATACAAACTCATCCTTCCCTAATGGTATGACCCTCACTGATTTTCATTGGAAGTCGATCGACAGTCCATTCTTCGACAAGCAATCTATTCCTAGAATGATGTCAAACTCGTGCATCAGTAGTACAATAAGGTCAGCATAGACTGTGTGGCCCTGTAGCTCGAGACTCAAGTCTCTGACCACCCTAGAAGTAGACAGTTCTTCCACAGATGGAACGGTCACAGAATAACTCAAAGCCAGCCTAGTGGGCTTGACAACCAAATAACTCACAAAGTTGACTGATATAAAAGAATGAGTAGCCCCGGAATCTAACAGAGCATTCGTGGCTACTCCCGCTATATATGTGATACCCTTGTCCCACATCGAAAAAAATCAAAGATTTAAAATGAGATTATAATGGCTTACAATGGACTTCTATAGCAACTTGGGTTAATCATTTTCGTAAAGCGAGGACGAATACGAAGTAGTTGCTATAGGGGCCCATTGTGCAGTCACGCAGGCGCGGGCCCGGGCTCGGGGCGTCACAGAATGGTATCAGAGCCGGTCACCAGCATGGAACACCGGGAAATAAGTGCTATGCAGGGCAAAGTTCTACGTGCATGGGAGCCACCTCTTGAACCTGCAGGGCAAAGTGCTACATGACGGGAGCAACCTCTTGAACCTGTAGGAGCCACCTCTAGATTCTCGGTGCTGGTGGATCGAGGGATCAGGCCGCGACGAGGACGTCGCGTTCTGAAGGGGGGGTGGTTGTGATACCCTTGTCCCACATCGAAAAAAATCAAAGATTTAAAATAAGTTTATAATGGCTTACAATGGACTTCTATAGCAACTTGGGTTAATCATTTTCGTAAAGCGAGGACGAATACGAAGTAGTTGCTATAGGGGCCCATTGTGCAGTCACGCAGGCGCGGGCCCGGGCTCGGGGCGTGACAATATAGGTCCTTCATGAGATAATATTAACATACATTCAGCTCAAAGATTCTAAAAAATGACTAAACTTAAACTCATGCACAGGCTGAATCCATTATCCTAGGGTTCTCATATAAATTTCAAAAATAGCTTACTAGTATTCCAAAAAATTCGAACCATGCATAATAAATTCCAATAAATAATACAGGTACTATGTGACGAACCATGTCTTAAAATAGTACTACTTTAATATTCACCGAAAAAATTGAAATTTCTTATTAAATAATTTATTATAAATATAACTCATAAAATAAAATAACGATAACCACTCATATTAAAGATAAAATTAATATTAAAACTCCATCATTTGAAAACCACAACCATAATATAAAAAATAAAAATTCTCAACTTTCTAGTCACCAAAACCAGTGCAATAAAGTCAGAGTAAATATTTTTAAAATGTGCATGATAAATCTCGTAAACTATAATGTCCTTGGGTTTGAACCTAGCCCAAGTCTGCTCATTGGTCACCACCTCCCGTCTTCTCAATAACATCATCTGTATCGATCAAGTCTAGTGAGCCTAACGACTCAACATGCATAAACCGTGAATAACAAGTAATACACAATAAAAATTAATGCAATTTAAACATAGCTCGTACATAGCATAATATAATTATAAATATGCATCACGCGACTTCCTGCAAGTCATATTTTCATGCTCATCATAGTAATCGTAAATCATTTTGCGTAGAGTTTTGTTCAATGTAAGTAGCCCATAACATAAATCGTTTTATCAAATTAACCCAGTACTAGGCTGGCAGGGATCACCATAGCTCTTGGACTGGATGTCTACTCCCTAACATAACATAATTCCTCTTAAGAGGTTGGAGAGGTCCCCGAACACGTTCTCCGAATTCCAAAACCGTAACATAATTTGTCCACAAGACAAATCGCATAACTCAAAAATAATTATTTTCACGTCATACATACTTACGAACATCGTAAACCTCATTGGATCGTCTTCGGACATGCTGCCCTAACATACTGAAATTTATACTCATAACATTCCCTAAGGTGCATTCGGACACATACGACTCTCGAATTAAATAGAACCACTTAAGACATACCAATCGACTCGAGATTCGACCCACATGTAAAACACATCCTAACCTAATGTCCAAGGCCCTAAATTAGCTCCTAACCGTGCCTGAATCATGTACCATGCACAACGAATCATAAAGACACAAGCTATCACAAAGAGCGACGTTATGGCACCTATGTGTTCTGTACGACTTCCTATCGATTCTAACTCGAACCAAGCCCTAGATTCAACCCTTAGACATAACTTAAACTTTGGTCCAGCACATATTAATGCACAGCCCCCGTGGACCTAAGTAGCGCACCTTCATGAGCATAGCCTATACTCATGGCTCCAGCCTTTACGCTAGCCAACCCATGCCAGGCCAACCCCGAGACGCTAAGACCTTGCCTAGACCCTATCCACGAGCCTTGTCCAGCCTAGCACCCAAATGGACGTGAACCCGCGATCATGCCCCTGCGTGCGCTGCTGCGCTTGTTTCACTTTCTGCCGCACCAGCAGCTTCTGGACCCTTCTCGGACCACTTATTAACATCTAAACACAACCTATAATATAAAAATATGTAGCAGCAAGCCCTAGTTTCTTTCCAGTGAAGCCTACGATCGAAAACTAGAAGAAAACATAGGAGTTCATGCATATATCGTATCGAAATTTATTTCTGTAACGTTCTAGCATACATATGATCAAACTAACAAGTTTTCATTCATAATTTGTATCAAAATACAATATATAACATGGTCGATGTATAAAAGAAAGGTTTAGACATGCTTTTGCTTTAAAAACATAGAAATATCGATAACCGATACGAGGAAGAACGAAGGTCGAATGGAGATGGTTTGCTGCATTTCCTTTCTCCAAAAGTTGCTAAATTTATCAAGGTCGCGTGATACTACTGTTTGAAGAAGAATAAAAAACTCCAAGCCCTAGCTTAAAAAACATTTCGGGCGACTCTTAGTGTGTGTTGTGTATGGCGTGTGAGTTGTGTGTTCTAGGGTAGGACTCTTCCTTCTATTTAATGAAAATATGGATTAGGTTTTTAGGTTAATTAATCAAAGTTTTAAATCATAACAATGTCCTCCAACTTTTTAAAATTTGCCAAATTAAGTGTCCTTAAAATCCTAAACTCTACCCATACATTAAATACTAACTAATTTAATTAATTAAATCATAAAAATAATTATTAAAATACTAGATTTTGAGTGGATGTATATAAATCTCTTATTTTTCGAAATTTTCTAATTAAAATGCTTAACGTTTCTATTTTACTCGATAAATTAAATTTAGCTCTAAAATGCTAAAATTCATAATTCCTTTGAAATACTTAATTTATCGGCTTAAAATAAAAATATAACTTTAAATTTTAACACCTCAATCGTCTCCGGTCTCCTTTCTTAGTCCGACATCGAATATTCATCTAAAAACTAGAACTCCATAAACATTTTAAATTGTATAATAAAATAAATATATATATATACACTTAAAATAAATTAACACATAGCATGCATCACCTAAATTATTAAATAAATAAATTATTTCAGTTATACATGGAGTTTACGTGTACTGGTTTTTGAGTACTAGATACTATATCCTAAATTCTTCAAATGTTTCTTGTTTGCCTGAAAATGAACCACCCCTTCAAATGTTTTGCTTGTTATTAGGCACCAATTGTTCGGTAGACAAGACACTCTTGAACTTGATCCAAATAATTAGATGTATTATTGTAAAACTGATGCAACTTTATTACACTGCTTGTATCACAGGTGTCGGCTTTGGATGAACGCTACAGGTTTTCGGAATCAAAGGATTACGAGGTCAAGGTAGCATTTCTCCAGCTTGCCATTTTGTCGAGGTGCAGTCATTACTACAGTGAGGCCGAGAAAACACTTCAAGAAGTAGGAAGGATGAAGTATCTGCGTCTACTGTATACTGCACTCGTCCAAGGTCCCAGCAAAGAAGAAGAGAAGATATTTGCAAAGAGGGTGTTCTCAGAAGCATGTGCTTGTTATCACACCATAGCTCAGGGTGTTGTGGAGGCAATTTTGGTCAAACACATGTAAAAAAGTTGGTAGTTGTGTAGGCTAAGCGCCTTACTCTGACCCCTAGTTTTTTGGATAACAGTCAACATCTCTTTTCCACTTAGAATTGTGATACATTTGATTTTACTGGTTGCACGTGAATACATATTTTAGATGTGATATATATATCATTTTCCCTGGATTTGTTAATCCCATGGCAAGAGACCAAGTTCGCTATGTGAATTGATTATTTAATCCAACCCATCAAACTTCATGATTTTTATGATATAAACCTGTGTGTTCATATTTGGGCTAAACGATGCTATCTTTATAATCAAGACGGTGCATTCAACTTTTATCTTTCATTTCAAATTTGCAAATGATAATATTATTTTTAGTTTAATTTACAATTTTTTGATATAAATTTTATCCAGGGAGTTTTTTTTAAAAAAATTTAAGAGAATACTGCTCTGCAAGTAATAAGGGCGAAAAAAACAAGGAAAATTGCTTCATAATGTGAACAAATGGAAACTGACCGGATGCAATACAAAAAAAAAAAAAAAAGAAGAATGAAAAATAAACCAAGTCCAGAAACCAACTGAGATGCACGTTAGAGCTGCAGTCATTTTCTAAATGCAAATTATTCAGCAAATTAAATTGAAGCTCAACAGAGCGGTAAGAAACAAAAGAATTATACCCTTTTCTCATACATAAACGCAACTTTTCTATCAGAGAAACCAAAAACACTCTTCTGAATTAAGTCATTTAATTGAACCCTTCTAGTTAGCTCACTCGTTATGCTGCTCCCTCTCATGAATTGATTCTGAGAGCTCTTCCATCTTGATTGGTAATGTAGCATGTTCCTCTGTATCTGGATCAACCACTGCTGCTATGGATGATTTCCTTGTCCCTTCGACTTCGGTTGGTAAGTGTATGTCCTCTTTTCTTAAACGGGGCGACTCATTCAAGTTTTCTTGCCTAAGTTGTGACTCAATTTGTGCACTTACCTTAGCAGTTGAGTCCACTGATGTCCCCATCTCCTGGCAGAAGTCATCGTGTTCTGTACCTTTGGAGTGTGATATGATCTGCTTTTCTTCTTTTTTCGTAAACTCCTCCAACCCAACATTTTGGATCGATAAGCTGGGGCTCTCCATATTGTCAGCTGAATCGGTCAACTCTTCAGAATGATTTGCATTTACTATAACTTTTAAAGGTCCGAGTTTTGTGTCTAGATCTTTAACAGCAATTGTTAAAGCTCTTGCATCACGAGCTGATGCTAGTTGTTCAGGAGATGATAGCTGTCATCAGAAAGGAGGCAAGTAAACTGAGTTTCAGTAAATTAAGCCGTGCGAGAACTGGGCTGGTAAGGTAAAAGCTTGAGCAAAAAGGTGACGAGGGAAGAAAAGAGGCATATCCTTAAAGTGAATCATGACAACATTGCTACTGGTCATTTTAAACCTATGTTTAATCTCGTTCTGGAAAAGATAAAGATTTTGGGAAAGATAATTTATGCAATATCAAAAAATTACCACATAAGAACCAATTTACACACCAACCCATGTAAAACATAGATGGCTAGCAGTACAAAATAAGGGCCTAGGAAAGATTAAAAAAATAAAAAAAAGACTAAATCAACAAGCCCCAACAACTTAACAAAAAAACCTCGCGACAAACATTGGGTTTTTTTGTTTGTTGTCATTACCTCATTAAATTGCATTTCTGCACTAGATCTGATTGTTTGCTGCATTTCAGCAGATATCAATAACTACAACTTAAAGACTGATCAAAATTAGGTAATATGTAAAGACAATACAAAGAATTAATGGGGAGTGAATTTATTAGTCCAGAATTTTCATGGTTCTTACCTGTCTATGAACTTTATGGAATAAACTACAGTTTTTTGAAGCTTACCATTACGACATCTTCTGCCCTTTCCTTCACAGTCTCTGTTAATCCTTCACCATGAAGAGATTGAAGAATGTAAAGTACGTGAGAATGGAGACCCTCAGATCGATGTTGGTCAATAGCGCATTGAGGAATAGTAGAATGGCATCCTACCGAATAAAAAGGACATTTCACAAGTTTCATGGGACATATGGTAATACAATGCCTATCCATTGCACGCCTCATGATCCTGTCAGAGCAGTTTTGCTCACATGGAAGTATTTTAAAAGGACAGGTTGAATCATGATGATCTATCTGAGCTGCACTAAATCTAGAATTGCACCCTTCATTTGTGCAGGTCATAGTCCTAAAATTGCAGTGCAATTTATGCACTTCTAAATCATCCACAGATTTAAAGCTCTTTCCACAATGATATTTGTTTTTGAAATCAACATTCTTCAAGAGAGTCTGCGCAACCGATTCTCTCCTATTCAACAACCAAAAACCATTTATTTCCATCTCTTGCACTAGATCATCTATCCAGTCTTCTCTTCGTTCACTCAGTAGCCATCCTGAAACTCTGCTGAAAAAGTTCCTTTTAGAACTTGAAAAATCGTCAATCAAATCAGAGAGAATATCATATGGGTTTCCAGATATTTCTTCATTCACACCACCTTCTAGGGCGGACTCAGCCAAGAAATTTTCACTTCGTTGGATAAGATAATCCACCATTTCTCTTCTTATTTCAACAGCCACTGAAGCTGGGCTTTTTAAGAGGCCACCAGTTGTGTTGTCAATACATGCTGAGGCCAATCCAGGAAGTAGTTCCTGTGCTATCTTATAAACTATATCGGTATCATAAAGATCACAATGAACCAAAGGACCTCCCTCCTTTTCTTCTTCAAGTTTATCTAATTCTAACTCATGGTCATCAACAGGTGGATTCATAATGCAAGGAAACAACTGTAAAATGCCAACAGCTATAAATTAAGAACTTAAAACAAAGACAGAAAAAATAAAATTTACACTAATATCCAATAACAGAGCGCTCAATTAATCCCAATCCCAGGATTTATTGCAAAGAGAATTAATTTGATAATTGCTTCATGCAAATATAAATTTGCCATCTTGTTATAATCATACTCTAAACAACTAAAACGTTAAAAATCCAAGGTTCCAAAGCTACACGTGTTTAAAGAAATAACAACAAATGTCATTCATAAGCATAGATTTTAACTTCTTTCCTTTCCTCTTCCCTGTCAGATCAACTGATTAAAGATGTAAATCTCCAAACAAATCAATATTTCACTTTAATGATACTCCCACAAAAATAACGATCAATACGAATCCATTTACCTTCACTATTAATCACCAGAACGTGGTGAGAATCCATAAACGTTCGAGGATGAAGAACCTAAAAAATGTAAAATTTTGAAGCAAAGAAACAACTCCAATACAAATACAAATACAACACTTTGATTCAAATCACATCCTATGATTGGATCTGGTGAAGAAAAAAAAATAAATCTAGCAAAATTTAATCACCATGAATCAAAAATCATGGAGCGAGACAACGTTTCAGCCATATATCATCGCAATGACAACAACAGATAACATTGAGATATCGGGATTCAAAAAAAATGAACGGGAATGCATAGAATTTTCCACGTTATTTCGCACTTAAAATAAACAAAATGATGATTGAATTACAATAAATTACCTTAGAAATCAAGCGGATTGTATATTCAGGAGAAATAAAACAAATGGGACACCTGGGAGTTTCTACAAACGATACAGTGAACAGAAACAGACAGGGTCAAAGTAAATAACCCATTATATTCTGACCCGACTCGGATATTTGCCCCACTAATCAGTTTCTCGGGCCTCATTTATTTTAGATGGTATTTTGATTTTTGGCCCCATATAATAAAAAGGAAATAAGCTTTTATCGGACTCTGTTGGAAACTTAATTTCGGATGTTTGACAAACCGATTATTTATTGGAACTAACTGATTAAATATTCGATCTATACAGCTTGCCAAACTGAAGAGTATCGCGCATATTATCTAAGGCAACCGAGCCCAGCTGAACTGAACTTTCGAAGAAAACCAACTGAGCAGTTGGAAACTGATCAGTTGAACTTAATTGAATTCTCGAAGACAGCTGACTGATCAGTTGGAAACCGATCAGTTGATATATTCAGTCGTATGCTTCCTTCAACTGAACATGCCTTGGGAAAGAACGATCAACCGACAAAGAGACATAGAAGATTGCAGCGCCGCACTTAAATCAATACAGCTTAGAACAACGCATTTCGGCGAAAACAGTTAAGACGCCGCATCATAATAAATGAAGGAAACAATATCCAAGGAATAATCAAGTAAAAAATCAACGGATACAAAGATTCAAATTCGTATCAAGTTACCGTTGGAAAGGAAACATATAAATAAGTGAACAAAGCAGCTGAGAAGTAGAACCATCAACGCATTATTGAAGCTTGCTGTTACGCTGCTAAAATCACAATTCACAGCTCACGTATATCAGATATATCAGTAGCATCTAAAGCTACACTTTGAGCGTGTTAGCACTTTGTAATTCAATCAAGAATATATCAGTTGTGCTAAGATCGGCCACGAACTGATAAAAGCTGTTGTATGCTAAGAGTTTCAGTTTTGGCAGTGTTAAGTCAAAACTGAAGTGGGTCAGTACAAGTCTTGTATTCGATCAAAGACTTTTAGTGTAAATCCTATCCTTGAGATAGAAGGGGTGACGTAGAAGTGATTGAAATCTCCGAACATCCAGAAACAATCCTTGCGTACTTTATTTCAGTTTTGTATTCTATCTTTCAGTCAGTTATTTTCCGCAACTACTCTGAGTTTAACTGATTGTCATTGACCAACAAGATTCCGAGAATCAATTTGTCACCAAACTGAATTCAAAATTGGAAAAGATTCATTTTAATTGTGAGTGTTTATTCAACCCCCCCTTCTAAACACTCTTGATACGTTAATCGAACCTATCAAGTGGTATCAAAGCAGTTGAATCTTGTTCTTGAATACTTTTGATCTATAAACGTGCTAGCATGACTTCATTCAACAAAATCCCTATGTTCTCCAGAGAAGAATTTGATGATTGGAAAATCAGAATGCAAGCTCATGTAGCTGCACAAGATGATGACATGTGGTATGTCATAACTGATGGACCCATGAAGATTCTTAAAACTATTACAGCAGTTGCCATAACAGAAGGGGCACCACAAAGAATAGAAAAGCCTAGAGAAGAATGGACAACTGAAGATAAAAGAAAAGCCAATCTTGATAATGTGGCTAAAGACATTCTGTACAAGACGCTGGACAAAATAACTTTCGGCAAAATAAAGATGTGTAAGACAGCCAAAGAAATTTGGGAAAATCTGATCCAGCTTTGTGAAGGAAATGATCAAACCAAAGAAAATAAACTTTCAGTTGCAGTTCAGAAGTTTGATAACATCGAAATGAAAGCAGGAGAATCAATGCACGAGTATGATGAAAGAGTAAGCAGTATCATCAATGAGTTAAATGCACTTGGAAAAGTGTATACAAACAAAGAGGTTGCACTGAAGGTAATGAGAGGTCTTCCCAAAGAATGGGATGTCAAAACTATGGAAATGAGAGAATCCAAAGACCTGAACCAGATTGAACTTCATGATCTATTTGCTGATCTTAAAGCTTATGAGTACGAACTGCAAACTAGAGAAGGAGAACCATCCACACCAGCAGCCACAACTGCTCTAGCTGCTGTCAGAACAGAACCAACTAGTTCAGTTGAGAAATCTGCTGATCAGTTAAGTAATGATGCTATGTCACTATTCATCAAAAAGTTTGGAAGGTTCATGAGAAAGAATCAAGGAAACTTTCAGAAGTCATACCAAAGAAACAACTCCAAAGATGAAACAAATGCTTGTTACAATTGTGGCAAATCAGGTCACTTCATTGCTGACTGTCCTAAACCCAAGAAGGACAATCAAGGCTCAACTGATAGAAGAAAGAAATCGTATGAGAACAAAAGAAAACCCAAGGATGATAAGAAGTCCTTCAGAAAGAAACATGAGGTACTCTTAGCCGAAGAAAGCAAATCTAAATGGGCAGAAACTGACAGTGAGGAGTCAGAACCAGAAAGCTCATGCAGCTCTAGTGATGATGAGGAAGACAAGTGCCTGATGGCTAATGATGCAGAAGAAGAATCATCTAGTCAACAGGTATTTGATTTCAGCTCAACTGACTTTACACGAGAAGAACTCATTCTAACACTACATGATATGGTAAATGAATATCAAAAGCTTGCATCATTATTCGAAAAAATCAAAGCAAAGCAAACTGATCCCACAGACAATAAAACCAAAACTGATGAATCAGTTGACGGGTTGAGTCTGAAAAGGGAAATTGCTGAGTTAAAAGCAGAAAGAAACAAAGATCAGTTATTAATCCAAAAGTTGATTCTTGAAAACTCAAAACAGACTGAGCTCATTCAATCTTGGAACAAGTCATCTACTGCACTAAATGAAATGCAGAATTCACAAAAATCAGTTTCTGATAAAACTGGTTTAGGGTTCAACACTCAAGGAGAAATGTGTCCAAATGACACTCAACCAAAGCTAAAAATAGACAAAGGGAAATATATTCACTTTGTTAAATCAGCAGTAGTACAAGAACAAATTGAGCCTAGTAAGCTGATTGAGCAACCTACTGTAAATATGAACAAGGCTAGAAGATATGGGATTGGTTATAGTCAAAAATCCTCAACTGATTCACAAAGTCAGTCATCAAAGAGGTTTCACAAAAACTATTCAAATAGCTACTTCAATTACTATAACTGCAAGCCAGTTCAGAAGAGATACAGACTAAACAATCAGTTGAATAAACCTAAAATACATAATGTATCATCTGTACACTACACACCATGCACACAAAAGCCGAGAAAAACAATTTGGAATACAACTACTGGAAAGTCTGTTAGACTAATCCAAGTGTGGGTTCCTAAGGGACTAATCAGCTCAGGACCCAAATAAGTATGGGTACCAAGTTTTATTATGTGTGTGATTGCAGATAACAGGTACAAACAAGAACTCAATATGGTATTTGGACAGTGGATGTTCGCGACACATGACAGGAGATGCAAGTGTGCTATCTCAACTGACCAAATACAGTGGTCCAAACATCAGTTTCGGGGACAATTCCAAAGGTAGAACTGTGGGTAAGGGTAAGCTTATCCATGGTAACTTTACTTTTAAAGATGTTCTATTAGTAGAAAACCTGAAGTATAACTTGATTAGTATCAGTCAGTTATGCGACAGTGGATTCTCAGTACAATTTGACAAAAATTCATGTTCAGTCAAAACTTCAACTGATGAAATCATACTAACTGGCAAACGTTGTGGAAACACATATAAAGTCAGTTGGAATGATCAAACTTATGCACCAGTTTGTTTTATTGCTTCCAAGTCATCTAAAAACTGGTTGTGGCATAAGAGACTAAATCATTTAAACTTTAAAACCATTGCCTATCTGAGTAAACATGAACTTGTAACTGGTTTGCCCAAAATAGATTTTTCAAAAGAAAAACTTTGCTCAGCATGTCAGTATGGTAAACAAGTACGATCCTCTTTTAAAAACAAGGGTTGTAAATCTTCATCCCGATGCTTAGAACTGTTGCACATGGATCTTTTTGGTCCTATACCAGTCATGAGCTTAGGGGGAATGAAATACACCTTGGTGGTCGTAGATGACTTTTCAAGATTTACTTGGGTTATTTTTCTCAAATCTAAGGACCATACTGCTTCACAACTGATAAAGCTCTTCAAAAGACTTTTAAATGAAAAATCAGTTGGAATTGATCGAATCAGATCTGATCGAGGAACTGAATTCATCAATCAAACTCTTTCAAATTTTCTAGAAAATGCTGGAATTAAGCATGAGCTCTCAGCAGCCAGAACTCCTCAGCAAAATGGTGTAGCTGAGAGAAGAAATCGGACCCTTAAAGAAGCTGCTAGAACAATGCTTGCTGATTCTGGTATTTCTCAAAGGTTTTGGGCAGAGGCAGTAAACACTGCGTGTTATACTCAGAACAGATCAATGATTAATAAGAATCATATGAAAACACCATATGAGATCTGGCATGGAAGAAAAAGTATAATTACTTATTTCAAAATATTCGGCTGCAGATGTTTTATCCTTGATAATGGTAAAAATTATTTAAAAGCGTTTGATGCTAAATCTGCAGAGGGAATATTTCTTGGATACTCATCAGTTAGTATAGCCTATAGAGTCTTCAACAAGAAAACCCTAAATGTTGAAGAATCAGCTCATGTTGATTTCGATGAAACTGAACTAACTGATAAGCCAACTGATCAAGTTGAGCTAGCTGATCGATTTACAGATATCAGTTTGGAAGATGATAGCAAAAATGAAAGTCACAGCAATCAAAACAGATTTCAAACACCTGAACCAGAAGTACTGGACCAATCAGATGTACATAAAGTCGTTGCTGATGATCAGTTGATAGAGCATAATGATAACACTCAAATACCAGTTGACGAAGCACCAACTGAGACTGAAAATTGTGTTCAGTTACCAACTGAAGAAATTGCTGATACAACAAATACTGAGTACAGATGAAAAAAATCACACCCACCTGAACTGGTAATAGGAAATCCATCAGATCCAGTAAGAACTCGAAATCAAATGCTAAATTTATTTATCCATTCAGCTTTTGTTTCACAACTAGAACCGAAGAAAACTGATGAAGCTTTTGCTGATCCTAACTGGGTAAATGCAATGCAAGAAGAGCTAAATCAGTTCACTCATAACAATGTCTGGAACTTAGTTCCAAGACCAATTTCAAAAACTATTATAGGTACAAAATGGGTGTACAGGAACAAACTGAATGAAGACGGCTCAGTTGTATGCAACAAAGCAAGACTTGTGGCACAAGGATATAGGCAAGAAGAAGAATTGACTATGATGAAACTTATGCACCAGTTGCAAGACTGGAGGCAATAAGAATCTTTCTTGCTTATGCATCACACAAGAACTTCAAAGTATACCAGATGGATGTGAAGAGTGCTTTCTTAAATGGTCAGCTGCAGGAAGAAGTATATGTTGAACAACCTTCAGGTTTTGTAAATCATAGTTTACTTGATTATGTTTATCATTTGAACAAAGCCCTGTATGGCCTTAAACAAGCTCCCAGAGCTTGGTATGAAACCCTTTCAAAATTTCTAACTGATCATGATTTTTCCGTAGGATCAGTTGATAAGACTTTGTTTAAATTTTCTAAAAATAATCATATCTTACTTGTTCAAATTTATGTTGATGACATTATATTTGGGTCAACTAAACACAAATTGTGCGAAAAGTTTGCTAAGTTAACGCAGGACAAGTTTGAAATGAGCATGATGGGTGAACTGACATTCTTTCTTGGACTGCAAGAGAAGCAACTGGAGACTGGTATATTCATAAGTCAGAATAAATATACAAAGGAATTTCTAAAGAAATTTTGAATGGAATCATGTTCAGCTGCAACCACTCCCATGAGCTCATCAGTGAAAATGGACACTGATCAAGGGGGAATATCAGTTGAGGCGATGATGTACCGAGGTTTAATAGGTTCATTATTATACCTAACTGCTAGTCGTCCTGATATTGTTTTTGCAGTTTGTATGTGTGCCAGATTTCAAGCAAATCCTAAACAATCACATTTCTCAGCTGCCAAAAGAATTTTGAAATATCTTAAGGGCACACAAAATGTCGGATTATGGTATTCTAAAGATTCTTATTTCAATTTAGTTAGATATTCAGATGCAGATTATGAAGGATGTAAGCTAGATCGTAAAAGCACAAGTGGATCATGTCAGTTTCTTGGAGACCGACTGATTTCTTGGTTCAGCAAGAAGCAGACATCTATAGCTACCTCAACAACTGAAGCAGAATATCTAGCTGCTGGTAGTTGCTGTGCACAACTGATCTGGATCCAGCAACAACTGAGAGACTATGGAGTAATTACAAATGAATCGCCCATATTTTGTGACAATACGAGCACAATTGCCATTACCTATAATCCAGTTCTTCACTCAAGGACAAAGCATATAGATGTCAGACACCACTTCATTAGAGATCATGCTTTGAAGAAGGACATTCGACTGGAGTATATATCAACTGAGCAACAAGCAGCTGACATCTTCACCAAACCATTACCCGAGATTAAGTTTTCTTCCTTTCACAATATTCTTGGTTTAATTGATTTATCATAAGAAAATTGTTGATGCTACTTTACTAATAAAATTGTCTGCAAAAAATAAGGACACAACAATAAACTGAAAATTATATGTTATTAAGAATAAAAACGATTCCATCTTACAGTAGACAATTCAGAACCAACTGAATCCTGCCATTCTGTAATAAATTTGTTCAATTCATAAATTCGGATTCTAGAAAATGATTTAGCTATAGAAATCTTCTTAATCACATGCCACTCCTTCCATAGCATTGCTTGTAACAGAACCTTGTCATCGACAAGCTCTGTAACATGTCTGACTTCAAATCGTTCCAAGTCTCTTCTGGCTGTTGCTGCTTGAACTCGAGAAGGAGTCGCACCACCACTACTTATTCACTGCAGCTCATGAATTTTTAACCATGTTGACATCACCTTTTTCAAGACATATTCTTCCATCTTCTTCTTCAACTCTTCTAAATAAGCACTTGTTTCTTCAGTAACGTGAACATGCGTACTACTACAAGCATCAGAAATATCTGAATCTGCCATGTTTAAATGATATTATCTCACAACTCACTGCTATTATCTTATTTATAGACAGATGACATTTAATGTCAAAGAAGTTGAAGAGTCTCAAGCCAACAAAGTTTTTTCTCAATTACCCAGGCTTCTTATCTATCAGTTGCTTATTTAATATCAGTTTGTTAATTACCAGTTGATTCATTTTTTCAACTGATATCAGTCTGGTTTTTAAATCTTAACTGATTTCAGTTTACAGTCAACTAATATTAGTTCTTTAACAGTTCATTTGTTCAGTTAGTAATTCATTTACAACAACTAATGAAACTGCCAATTTGCAGGAAAGAAAAAGAAAAAATTAACTCATATAAATATTTTATTCAAGCATAAACATTAGCTCGCATTACAGCATAATATTTTTCCTCTACATCAATTATCCACATCTTCAACCAAGTGGATAAAGGTGGAGTGGACGTCTTGGCAAAGCTGTGTGAATAAACTATGCGCCTCAGGATCTTCACTTCCTTCCGGAGCATCAGCTGATGACTATGACCATCCTTAAAGACGTCAATCCACTCGGCTATGTGCAAGTGCTTCCGCACCTTCCTCAGCTCTGCCACCCATTCAGGAGTGGTAGCCTCTCCAGTGTTATACAAGAACTTAAGTTCTTGTAACTTCTCCCAGTACTGAAGATTCTCATAGAAGACTTCATCTTCTATCTCAGCCTTCCTGGCCTCCAGAGAAAACGGTGAAGCACTCGAGCTACTCACACCAGCCATTTCTTTTATCTTATCAAGTCACGCCATGTATCTTTATTTTTGCATCATTCACGCTATGTACTTGCTTATATGTGTGACGTTTATGTAGGCTCCATAATCCTTGCATGATTGTTACGTTTTTTCTTTGAAGGTTCATGAAAAAGATTTCTTCTTGTGCATAACTCACGCTTTCATGATTTTCGTTCAAGGGGCTGCCGTGTTGTCAAGGCAAAGGGGCTGTGCATGATAGTAAAGGGTTTCCATAAGGCTGGAGTCGAGGGTAGGCGTGCAATGTTAAGAACCGAGGGGTTGTGTTGAGGGGTTGGCTCGTTTTCCTTAGGGTTTGGGTGAGAGCCTGAGCCGGCTGTGCAAGGGTCATTCCTAGCCATGAACCAGACCCTGGTGGGTCGAAGTCATGGTCCAAGATGGCTTGAACACAGCTGGAGCTGGTCTCGAATCCAATCTACCGAAGAGTAGTCTTGGTCACGACTTTGGTGTGTTGGGCATCCTTCAGGTGCACGGGGTGTTGAGGCGTGTGTGGGGCTGCAAGTCACAGTGAGTTGGGTCCATTAGGGCCTGGTATTAGTCCTAGGTGGTTTGGTTTGGGTCTGGAAGGGGCGGTGATCGAGCTGGGGCCGAGTGGTTACAACTAGGGTTTCCACGTTTAGGGGATGGAATTTCAGTAGGTTGCAGCAAGGTTTTTGGAGATCTTAGGTGGCTAGGGTTTTAGGTCTAATTTTATGATATTAAGTTGTGTTTTAAGTTTGGAAAGATTTGGTTGCGTTTCAGGTTGATTCAGGTTAAAATCGGGACCTCAGTCTAAGTTTTAAAAAGAATCATGTAAGTTTCGATTCGGGATCGAGTTTACGTCTAAGAAATTTTTAAAATTATGTTTTGGGATGTATTAAGGAGTTTGGTTAGCTTCGGTTCGAAATGTTGAGGTCCAGGGGTAAAATGGTCATTTTGGGTTTACAGGGGCAAAATGATTATTTGAACCCGAGTCGAGATTTTAGTCCTTGCATTGCCCTGAGCACAAATTTATCGTTTTTTTTCAAATGTTTATGTATTACGTATATGATTTTTTTTACGTGATTATGAAAATACGTTGCATGCTTGGTTTCAAGAAAAAATTACGTATATGCATGATTTAATTAAGTGATAAATATGATGACATGTTTTGGCTGATGGGAGTTGGTTGTGACTAATACGATGACACGATGACATATAAGGCCAATGTTCAGTGGACGGGTAGTGCTGTCGCTGATGTCCCCGCCACCGGGTACCGCAGTTACACGTAGATGGATCCATCGACTGATCGACATGATAATACGAAAGTCACAGCTGATGAACGAAATTCAAATTAAGAAAATGAATACATATACGTTATTATGTTGGTATACGTTATGTATATGTTTATGCTTTGTCAGGTCACGATTATGCATACGACTTTTTGAGATCATGAATTGTATTTTATTATAGTCCTTTTCATTGTCGCCAGCATGTATATGTACTTGGTATTATCGTTACAAGTGTGTTGAGTCTTTAGACTCATTAGGTGTGAATGATGCAGGTGAGCACGTCGATGAGGAGGCTGGAGGTGCAAAATTCTGAGTAGGCATGGCTGGATGTGCGCACATGACCCGAGGACCATATTTTCGCACATCACGTTTTATGAGTTATTGTAACGCCCTTAATCTATAACATTAAACTATAAATGCTAAAATACGGAAGCCTTATAGAAGATTTGGAGAAAATAATAATTAATAAAATTTGTGGCAAAGTTTTCCCATATATATAGACTTACCAAAAAAAAATCCCAAGCCAACAAAATAAATATTACCACAATCAGTATTTCCAAAATACACATATATTCTCAAAACGTCCACTAAACACATAATCCCATCTCCATAATTACCAAGTGTTTGACAAAAGTTAAGACATAATTTTCTTGTTCAAAACATAACCAATATACAATAATCAAAACCATTTTATAATTGCCACATTTTATCAAAACATCAGTCTCCACGCTTTGGCACATGCACTTTCCATACTTCGACACTTCTATCGCTATTCTTTTTTATCTGCATCACATGACATAACTGGAATGAGTTTACGAAACTCAGTAAGTGGAACTTTCAATAACAATTACATATACAACAGTGTAAAGAAAAGAATCATTACAATTGAACCATAGGAAATGCCATCGTTCAATGTAATATATAGATAACAATTATAAGATGTCATTCTATCAACTATTTCTTTAATTTTCCTTGTATGGCATTGATAAGTCATCCGTCGATGGTATACATGTACATTTCAGTCAAAATCAGTCACTGTACATGTTAAATGTTGATCAACTTCCGTTATGTAGGTTTAGAAGTGCTAGAAGCACCACCACTACCATATAACTATCAAGCCATAAAAAGAACCATTGAATCATCCTATCAAACATGTGGTGTTCATGAAATTAGAACTAGCTTTTTTCTTAGCAATTGGCATCAAAATTCCTTTTCTTTTCTTTCAATCAATGAACCATTACATAACCACTACTACAAAAACGGCAAACGACAACGGATTTTAGCTGTTGTCCTAGCCATTTAAAAACTGTTGTAATTGAGGGTGTTGTTGAAAGTCCGTTCAATGACAACGGTTTTTATCCGTTGTGGTAGATCAATAAAAATAGCGACGGCTCTGAATAAAACCGTCATTAATTCAAAATTAGCGACGGTTACATACACCGTCGCTAGTTCAAATCGGCGAAGATTTTGTAAACCGTCGCTAATTTTAAATTAGCGACGGGTAGCAATCACGACCGTCGCTAATTTTAGCGACGGTCATCTGTCAAGATTTCCGTCGCTAATTTTTTTCGAAAAAAAAAAAATACTTTTAATAATTTAATAAATCTAAAAGAAACTAATAATCCAAACTAAAATTGTGTAAAAGAAAAAAATTTCAACATTTTGTGAAGTAGTAAAATCGTGTAAAAGAGAAAAATTTTAAGTGTTATAAAGTGGTTAGAAAAATTTTACGTGGTGTGTGAAAGTGATAAAATTGTGTAAGAGAAAAAAAATTTTAAGGGTTGTGTGAAGTGATAAAATGGTTTAAGAGAGAAAAATTTTAAGTGTTATGAAGTGGTGAAAAAAATTTTAAGTGTTGTGTGAAGTGATAAAATGGTGTAAAAGAGAAAAATTTCAAGTGTTGTGAAGTGTTCTGGAGGAAAATGGAACGAGAATGGAGATATTTATAGACAGTTTGCGACGGGTTTTGGTTAAACCGTCGCTATTGGCGACGGTAAATGATAAACCGTCGCATAGTTTTATTTGGCAACAGTTTAGTTTTAAACTGTCGCTAAAATTAGCGACGGTTTCAAAACAATGTCGCTAATTGTAGCGACGGGTTTGTCAAAACTGTAGCTAAATTTTAAGATGCGACGGTTTTTTTAAAACCGTCGCAAAAATTAACGACGGTTTTGAACGCAAAAATTAGCGACACAAAATCGTCGCTAAGTTAAAATTAGCGACGGTTATTTCAAAACCGTCGCTAAGTTAAAATTAGCGACGATTTTGTTATACCGTCGCTACATTTAGCGACGGTTTTTGATATAACTGTCTCTAAATATTGCAACGTTTTTCAAAACCGTTGTTGTTTGTCAAAAAACCACGCTAATCGACCGTTGTCAATTGTCCAAAAAAACACGCTAATCGACAACAGTTCATAGAACCGTTGTTGTTGACCCAAAAAAAACGCTCAAAGACAACGGTTCAATAAAACCGTTGTCATTGATCCCAAAAACCGTTAAAACCGTTGTCTTTTTGGGGTCCCCACAACGGTTTTCGATAAAACCGTTGTTAAAAAACATACGACAACAGTTTTTGTGAAAAACCGTTGTCGTATGTGCGTTGTTGTATGTAGAATTTCTTGTAGTGAACAAATATATATACAATTAATTAAAGGAGCTAGGAACAATAACAATATCATTTGTCATTCACATAGGCCATGAGATGCATTCAAGGAAAAAGCTCACTTACAACCAATAGAACTTGTTGTGATAGTTTCTTGGTAGTTGATCCTACAACACAATATCAAGATTATACCATTAACTTCACATCTTTAACCTATAACTATCATTTAAGCCTAAACCACCATTCCCTTCACTTCAACCAAATACCCAAAAGATAATTTTCCTTACTTTGGTTACTTACTCTTGAGGATATGAAGATCACACCTCCAACTTGAAGATCCAAACCTTAGAAAGAAAAGAATTTAAAAAAGAAATGAAGAACCCTAACTCTCCAAGTCGATGGATGCAAGAGAGCTAAGAGAAATGGCATAATAATTGGCTTAGAAACTCTTAAAAATATGTTTTCTACGCCATAGACACGGACCCTGTGCCCCCCTCCGTGTATAGGTCCGTGTACACACTGGAAAACACAAATTTTGCTTGGCCAGACACGGACCCCGTGCCTGGGTCCGTGTACCCTCGGTCCAAGGGCCAAAACCGCACTTTTTCTTCCGAATTAGCCAAAGTGGTAAACATAAAAGTTGTAGCCCTATGTCTTTTCCTGAATCTCCCACTGGTTTCAAGGCATTTGAAGGTCTGACTAAAAAGTTATGCCCATTCTCCCAACATGTGTCAGTGCAAGAACAACAATACACACGACCCACTTCGGGCCACTTTTGACTCATCTTCCTCAACTATTTAAACAAAACTCAAAACATGAAAGTTGTAGCCTTGGATCTTAGATTTCTAATGCAATTAGCCTCATGTCATTTGGATCAATATTTCATTCATTGTGCTAAAAACCGTAAAAAATACCAAAATTTTCATACCGTTTCTGCACCCCAATTACCTATTTGGTTCAAACCATCCAAACTATCAATCCAACTCCCAAAATTATACCTTCACAACAATAACAATTCCTCAAATACACAACCATCTACTTAACCATACCCAAAACCATATAATAATTAACCAGGAATACAATGTAATAACCATATTGATGCTATAACATGAAATACCAACCCTTCCATCAACTATACTCATAAACCATAACAATAACCATGATCAATAATAACTTAACCATATATCCATAACACCAAACCATAGAATAAAATCATTAACAATAAAAGGATAAAAGGTTGGGATATTACAATCTCCTCCCCTTATAAAAATTTCGTCCCCGAAATTTGCTTACATCAAAATAAATCCGGATAACGTTGTTTCATGTCTTCCTCCAGTTCCCATGTAGCCTCTTCAATCACATGATTTCTCCAAAGAACTTTAACAAAGCCAATTTCTTTGTTCCTTAGCACTTTAACTTTGCGATCCATAATATGAACCGGTACTTCTTCATAGCTCAGATTAGGCAAAAGATCTAATGCTTCGTGTCGAAGAACATGGGATGGTTTGGACAAATACTTCTGTAACATTGAAACATGGAAGACATTGTGAACTCAATCCAAATTCGGAGGCAAAGCCAATCGATACGCTCTTTCACCAATCCTATCCAGAATCTTGAAAGGTCCAATATAGCGAGGACTCAACTTACCTTTCTTTCCAAACCTCATAACTCCCTTGAGGGGAGCTATTTTAACGAACACATGGTCACCTACATTGAATTCCAAGGGCCTTCTTCGAACATTTGCATAACTTGTCTGTCGAGATTGAGCCGTTTTCATTCTCTGTCTGATCAGTGCGACCACATCAACCGTTTGTTGAACCAACTCGGGTCCCAACATCTTCCTTTCTCCTACTTCGTCTCAATATAAAGGTGATCTACACTTCCTACCATATATTGCTTCATATGGTGCCATGCTAATCGATGATTGATAGCTGTTATTATATGTGAACTCGACAAGAGGTAACTTCGAATCCCAACTACCAGGAAAGTCAATAGTACAGGTCCTCAACATATCCTCCAAAATATGTATAATTCTCTCTGATTGTCCATCGCTCTGAGGATGATAGGTTGTGCTAAAGGCCAACTTTGAACCCAAAGCTCTATGGAGACTCTTCCAAAACTCAGATGTAAACCTTGTATCACGATCTGAAACAATCGACACGGGTATCCCATGAAGTCTTACAATCTCTTGGACATACGTCTCCGCATATTGAGTCATAGAATATGTCGTCTTAACAGGGAGAAAATGTGATGACTTGGTCAATCGATCCACAATCACCCAAATAGAATTATAGCCCTTCTGAGTTCTTGGCAACCCAACAACAAAATCCATAGTGATGTGTTCCCACTTCCATTGCGGTATAGGTAAGGATTGCAATAAGCCCGCCAGTCGTTGGTGCTCAATCTTTACCTGCTGACAAGTTAAGCATTCAGAGATAAATGCTGCTATATCTTTCTTCATACCTGACCACCAATACAATCGACGAAGATCTTGATACATCTTGGTGCTTTCAAGATGTACTGAACAAGGTGCAGTATGAGCTTCCGTCAAAACATCACGACGAATAGCATCACCAACAGGAACACAAATACGGCCTTGAAATGTAATCAGGCCATCACTGTTCAATACAAACTCAGAATTCCCCTTCTTTTCTGCCTTTGCTCTCAAGTCCAACAAAAGAGTATCCAACTGTTGCTCATGCTTAATTCTGTCAATCAAAGTCGGTCGAATAACTAAAACTGAAAGTCGAGCGATCGTACCTTCCTCAACCAATGTGATCTCACTTTTCTGCAAATCCAACAACAGAGGCTTTTGAATCATAGAACCCAATTGCTGACCTGACTTTCGGCTCAATGCATCAGCAACCACATTCGCTTTTCCTGGATGGTAACTGATAGTGCAATCATAATCCTTCACAAGTTCTAACCACCTTCTTTGACCCATGTTCAGTTCTTTCTGAGTAAAGAGATACTTAAGACTTTTATGATCTGAGAAAATCTCACATTTCATGCCATATAAATAATGTCGCCAGATCTTCAAAGCAAATACCACGGCTGCCAACTCAAGATCATGAGTCGGATAGTTCTTTTCATACTCCTTCAATTGGCGAGAAGCATAAGCAATAACTGTAACGCACCATACTTTTACTACTTAAAATTTGCGGAAGAATTAAAAATTTTCTTAAATATAAACATCCATATGGTCGTCAACTCATCGTTCATAAAAATATCTTTGGAATCATCCATCACCAATAAAATTTTGTTAAAAGAAAAGCTTGTTCATAACATCTCGCATCAAAAACATAAAATCAGAGTAAATTTAAACTTGCATAAAAACATTAAAAATGACGTGGGCGGTCCTCGGGTTTAGCCTCCCGCTCAGTCCAAGCCTGCTCCTTGGTCGCCACCTCTTGTCTCCTCATAGACATCTTCACCTGCATCGATCAAGTCTAGTGAGTCTAAAGACTCAATACGTATAAACTGGAATAGCAAGTAATACATAATAAAACAACATGCAACTTAAAAATAGGACATACATACTTGAAACTTGAACTTGCAAAATGAACTTGAACATACGTACGTACATAATTAGACGTGCCGTCGACATAAACTTTCTTAACATGCTTGCATAATTGAACATACATAACTTCATCATTTTTCGTAGAGATATGTTTCAAAGCAAGTGACCCATACATAATAAACACCTGATCAGACTAAACCAAAGTACTGAGCTGACAGGGACGTATCCACTGCCACATACATGAGATCCCCGTTCATAATTTAACGGTCTGATTGGTCTTCGTTGATAATTTAACGCTTTCCAATCACGATCTAAATCCGTTCATAATTTAACGGGCGGATTAGTCCCCGTTCATAATTTAACGATTTCCAATCCTAAACATAACTCGGTCAAAAGACATTTAGCATACCTCAAAAACTTAAAATATTTTTTTGCACGTCATACATACTTAATTGGCATTGAGGGATTCGTTGGACTTCGATCGGGGCCGTCGCTGCTGCACGTACTAACATGAAACTGCATACTTAACTTGCGTAGCTTAGACGTACTTATCATGGTTACTCTCAAGCTCAATCATTTCTTAGGACATTCTAAAATTTCCCCTGACTCGACCTTGGTAATCTTTTTACTAAACCCTGACATCAAACCCCAAAGCAAACATTAAACTTTTAACAAAAAACGCGAGTACACGGACCCCGTTATCGGGTCTGTATACGGGTCCGTCTAAGTGCGGTGGAAAGAATACTCGGAAGGAAGAAGAGGCACGGACCCCGTGCTAGGGTCCGTGTAGGGGTCCGGGTGGCTTCGCAAATTTTGACACCGAAAAAAAAACAAAGGCACTGACCCCGTGCCCTAGTCCGTGTGTGGGTGTGTGTAGGCACGCAAAAATGACACTGACGAGGAAACAAAGGGACGGACCCCGTGCCAGGGTCCGTGTACCTGCGGGACAAGCCAACATACGAAAATTCTGAACAGGTTTTGCTTAACAGTCTAGACTTGATCGAACGGACCATGAATCGACACCACGAGACCCATCCTAGGATGCCAAAACATTGACCCAACTCGTACAAACGCCCCAAAGCAACGACGTTCACCCTACGACCCATACGACACAAAAATTACGGCGATTAACATCAAATCGTTTCCTACGACTTCTAATTAAATCAATTGCCTAATGACAAAAAACGAAACCAAAAAAATACTCCTAACAGCATTACAAATATACCTATACGCAGCAACGATCACCCGTCGATCCCCAACGAAGCTGCAACATATACACTTCAAGAACGCCTCAACCTCAATATTTTCTGAAAATGTAGTTTGAGCAGTCCCACGAAAAACATCATAACTCACTCAATTTTTATCCAAATAACTTTAATTTTATATCAAATCGAAGGTATCAAAAAGTTCTACCTTTTTTGTATTGAAAGTATTCTCAAAATCTCGACTGAAAAATCGCAGTTTACAACAGAACAGCAAATTACGAAATTTCAGATCCAAAAAAAATATTTCAAAACGCATTCGATGAATTTTCTGCTCAAACATCTACGTCCCACATATATTTTTACGTGTAATAATCAACACAACGCATAATACGACAAGATCGATGTAGAAATAACAGAATGTACGTGCCTTTTGATAATTAAAAATACCGTAGCGACGATACCGAAGCGGAGATGGCGCGAGGATTGATCCGGGACGACGTGGCGCTAAAATCTTTGAAGAAAACACACGAAAATTGCAGGAAATTTAATAGGGGAAGTGGGGCGGCTGCTTCTAGGAGTAGGAACCCTAGTTTTTGCTCTTCAAAATAATAAAACTGAATTGAAAATATGTTTGTGTGTGTTTGTGTCGTGTGAGTGTGTGTGTGTGTGTGTGTGAGTTGTGTAGGTAATTAGGGGTAAATTAGTGCTTAATTGACTAATTAAGTGTTAATTAAATCTTTATTGAAATATTAACCCCTTATAATTTACTACACATCCCAAATTAAAATTTAAAACACAACATGAATAAATTTTAAAGGTTTTAAATTCCTAAATCAACAAATAAATAATTAGGCTTTAAAATGCTGAAATTAAATAAATTATTTAAAACGACCCATTCTCAACTTAAGATAAAGTACCGCATTTTAAATTGCCAAAAATCGTCACCGGTCTTTTCCTCGGTTCCGCCTCGAATAATCGCCTGAAACATGAAACTCGAAAAACACTTTAAGGTGCATCACATAACGTAGTGCAATTTAAATAAATAATGCATCATTAAAAATAACTTTTAACTTTTTAAATAAATGATTACCCATTAACTAAATGCATAGAATTTACGTGTACTGATTTTGGGCACTACAGTTCCTCCCCCACTTGTATAAATTTCGTCCTCAAAATTAAATCTTACCAAACAGTTCTGGATATCGACTCCTCATATCTGCCTCAGTCTCCCAAGTGGCCTCTTCCACTGATGGGTTCAGCCACCGGACTTTGACCAGTTTCGTCACCTTGTTCCGAAGTCTACGCTCCTGTCTGTCTAGGATTTGGATAGGTCTATCTTCGTAAGACAGGTCTGGAGCCAACTGCAACGGCTCATAACTCAGAACATGCGAAGGATTCGCTAGGTACTTCCTCAGCATTGAGACGTGGAACACATTGTGTACCACGGCCAGATTCTGCGGAAGGGCAACACGATACGCTAGTGTCCCAACTCTGTCAAGAATTTCGAAAGGTCCAATAAATCTCGGACTCAGCTTGCCTCTCTTCCCAAATCTCATAACACCCTTCGTAGGCGCTATCTTTACAAAAACGTGATCACCTACGGCAAACTCGAGATCTCTCATCCTTTTGTCAGCATAACTCTTCTGACGGCTCTGGGCGGTCTTCATCCTGTCACGAATCTTGACCACCACATCTGTAGTCTGCTGAACTATCACTGGACCAAGTTCTGCTTTCTCACCGACTTCATCCCAATGAATCGGTGATCTGCACTTCCTTCCATACAATGCCTCATAGGGAGCCATACCAATGGATGCTTGAAAACTGTTGTTGTATGTAAACTCCACTAGAGGTAGCTTAGATTCCCAAGTCCCTTGGCAATCGATCATACAGGCTCGCAATAAGTCCTCCAAAATTTGAATCACTCTCTCAGACTGGCCATCTGTCTGCGGGTGAAAAGCTGTACTGAATAGAAACTTTTTCCCCATGGCTGCATGCAAACTCTTCCAAAAGGATGAAGTGAACCTCGGGTCCCTGTCGGACACAATAGTAACTGGGATTCCATGCAATCGAATGATCTCCTTGATGTGAAGCTCCGCGTACTGCATCATGGAGAAAGTCGTCTTCACTGGCAAGAAGTGCGCTGATTTAGTGAGTCGGTCCACGATAACCAAAATGGCATTGGATTCTCTGACTGACCTTGGCAACCCAATGAGAAAATCCATAGTAATATTCTCCCATTTCCACTCTGGGATAGGGAGTGGCTTAAGCATTCTTGCTGGCTTCTGATGCTCTGCCTTCACCTGCTGGCAAGTGAGGCATTTAGACACAAATCTGCGGATGTCTCTCTTCATCCCTGGCCACCGAGACTAGATCTGCAGGTCTTTGTACATCTTGGTACCTCCTGGGTGGATTGAATACGGAGATGCATGTGCCTCTGTTAATATATCTTCTCTGATCAAATCTACATTAGGCACCCACATTCTTCCCTTGTATCTCACAATACCGTCTGACACTGAGTAGAGCATACAGCCCTTGGCTTCATCTTTCCGTCTCCACTTCTGTAACTGTTCATCTGAAGACTGTCCTTGACGGATACAGTCTAGCAAATCAAACTTGACTGTCAGATTAGATAGTCTGGGAGCTCTTCCCTTACGATAAATCTCTAGACCGAATTTCTGAATCTCGGACTGAAGAGGTCTCTGCACTGACAACTATGCTATAACTGCGACTTTTCTGCTCAGGGCGTCTGCCACAACGTTAGCCTTTCCCGGATAGTAGCTAATTTTGCAGTCGTAGTCTTTTACCAGCTCTAACCCCCGCCTCTGTCTCATATTCAGTTCTTTCTGTGTGAAGAAATACTTGAGACTTTTGTGATCAGTGAAAATCTGACATTTCTCGCCGTACAGGTAGTGTCTCCAAATCTTCAACGCAAACACAACGGCGGCTAACTCCAGGTCATGCGTCGGATAGTTCCTTTCATGCATTTTCAACTGCCTGGAAGCATAGGCTATAACCCGACCCTGTTGCATCAACACTGTTCCTAACCCGAGCTTAGACGCATCGGTGTATAGCACAAAATCCCCTTGCCCTGTCGGGATGGCTAACACAGGTGCTGAAATAAGAGCTTGCTTCAAAGTGTCAAATCTCTTCTAGCATTCGTCACTCCACGCGAATTTAGCATTCTTCTTGGTCAGCGAAGTGAGTGGCACTGCTATCGACGAAAATCCCTGGATGAACTTACAGTAGTAACCAGCAAAAAAAAAAAAGCTGCGGATTTCTGATGCATTCTTCGGCTCAACCCAATCTTTAACGGCTGCCACCTTGGCTGGATCCACCTCAATTCCACTGCTAGATATTATATGCCCCAAAAACGCTACTTTCTCCAACCAAAATTCACACTTACTGAAATTCGCAAATAGCTTGCGACTCTACAAAGTCTGCAAAACTGTCTTCAAGTGCTGACTGTGCTCCTCATGACTTTTCGAGTAAATGAGAATGTCGTCGATAAATACTATGACGAACAGATCAAGGTAAGGCTGAAATACTCGGTTCATGAGTTCCATGAAAATTGCTGGAGCATTAGTCAATCCAAATGGCATCACTAAGAACTCGTAATGCCCATATCTAGTCCTGAAGGCTGTTTTGTGAACATCTACATCTTTCACCTTCAGCTGGTGATACCCTGATCGAAGATCTATCTTAGCGAACACTGTAGCTCCCTGCAACTGGTCGAACAAGTCTTCGATTCTAGGAAGTGGGTATTTGTTCTTGATCGTTACCTTGTTCAATTCTCGGTAATCGATGCATAGCCTCATACTCCCATCCTTCTTCTTTACAAAAAGCACTGGTGCGACCCAAGGCGAGCAACTAGGGCGGATAAATTTCTTGTCGAGAAGCTTCTGAATCTGCTGCTTGAGTTCTAACATCTCAGCTAGAGCAAATCGGTACGGTGCCTTAGAGATTGGCACTGTGCCTGGCATGAGCTCAATTGCAAACTCCACCTCTCTCTCTGGTGGAAGACCTGTGACGTCATTAGAAAAGACGTCTGGGAAGTCTCTGACTACTGTCACCTCTGATAAAGACGGAGTGGGTATGTCAGGTGCAGAAATAATGCTGGCCAAGAAGGCCTGACACCCCTTGGAAATGAGTCTCCGTGCCTGCATGCAAGAGATCATGCGTGGAAAACTCCTCCATCTGGCTGGTTCAAACAAAAACTGCTCCATGCCCAATGGTCTAACAAAAACTGATCTCTTCTGAAAGTCGATCAAGTCTCTGTTCTTTGTCAACCAGTCCATTCCCAAAATAATGTCGAATTCCGGCATCGGCAAGACGATCAAGTCGGCATATACTAGGTGGCCGTGAAATTCCAGATCAATGTCTCTGACCACACTAGTAGCTGACAGCTCTTCCCCTGACGGGACTGTTACTGAATAATTCACATCGAGTCCTATGGACTTGATGTCCAAGTGACTAGCGAATGTCTCTGATATAAATGAGTGGGTGGCTCCTTAATCTATCAAGGCCTGAGTGGCTATTCTCTTAATGAAACTATTTCTTGAGAGACGTTAGCACACGCAAAACTTACATTCCCAAAAATTCTAACAATAACCTCAAACATAGCAGAAAATTAGTATCCCAAATCGCTCAAAATATTACTAGCACCTTAACAATCCCAAATAAAATCCACATGCAAGGCAAAATAATACTGAACTTGGGTAGAAAAGTTTACCGGTCAGCAAAGTCATGTCTGGATTCGCCTCTTGTGCATGCATGGCGAATACTCTGCCCTGAGTCGGCTGCTTCCACTGTGGGCACTCCTTTAGCATGTGGTCACTGGCTCCACACTTGAAGCACTTGCCTGACCCATATAAGCATTACCCTGGATGCTGGCGGTTGCACTTAGGACACACAGGGAAATTTCCGGGCTTCTGAGGTGCTCCCTGCTGCTGAATTGGACCCTTGCCCTTCGGCGGTCCTTGATAAGGTTTCTTCCCTGGTGGCCCTTGGTATGGCCTCTTGTGCTGGGGTCGCTGATGCTGATGCTGCGGCTGTTGGTGCAGTGGTGCCTGGTAGGGCCTCTTGCCCAACCTGTCAGCATCAATATCCCGTTAGTCTTGTTCTGCCGCCAAAGCCCTAGATACGGCGACTGCATAAGAACTGGGGCTAGCTACCCTCACATCACGGTTCAAGATTGGCCGCAATCCATCCAAGAAATGTCTCAGCTTTGCCTGGACATCATTCGAAATGAGGGGTACGAAGTAACACCCCCACTCAAACCTCCTAACGAACTCTGCAACACTGCTGTCTCCTTGTCGCAGCGTCATAAATTCCCTAGTCAGTCTGGATCGTACTTCCTCAGTGAAGTACTTGGCAAAGAATACTTCCTTGAATCCAGCCCAAGACAAGGTCTGCAAGTTAACTGCCACCGACGCACTCTCCCACCATTGTCTAGCATCCCCTGACAGAAGGAACGTGGCACACCTGACCCTATCAGCATCGGTCAGTTCCATAAAATCAAAGATTACCTCGATGGACTTAATCCATCCTTCCGCTATCATTGGGTCAGTGGTACCCGAGAACTCCTTTGGACTCATCCTTCTTAACCTCTCGTAGACAGCCTCAGGCCTGGGCCTCTCCCCTGCACACACTGCTGCAGCCTGGTTCCCCGCAAACTGCGCGAAGAACTGCGTCATACCTACAAGCAGCTGCGCCTGCATATCCGGAGGTGGACGAGGAGGAGTGACCCTCTCCTCATCGCGATGCTCTCTGTTCTCATCCCTAACTTCCCGGTTAATCAGTCGTCTGGGAGGCATACTGTTCCAACAATTTACCCAACACGTAAACCCAATATGCATGAATATAATAACAATATCCTAAGATGCACGAAATTTAACTTAAAACATGGACATGCTGAAATCATGATTCAATGCTAACTACATACATAATGCAAAATTTTAAAACTCACAGACTTGAGGTGTGACTTCGAGAGCTTCTTGCGACTGGCAGTAGGCATACCCCTTTACAAGAACACCTCTCTGATACCAACTGTAACGCACCATACTTTTACTACTTAAAATTTACGGAAGAATTAAAAATTTTCTTAAATATAAACATCCATACGGTCGTCAACTCATCGTTCATAAAAATATCATTGGAATCATCCATCACCAATAAAATTTTGTTAAAAGAAAAGATTGTTCATAACATCTCGCATCAAAAACATAAAATCAGAGTAAATTTAAACTTGCATAAAAACATTAAAAATGACGTGGGCGGTCCTCGGGTTTAGCCTCCCGCTCAGTCCAAGCCTGCTCCTTGGTCGCCACCTCTTGTCTCCAAATATACATCCTTACCTGCATCGATCAAGTCTAGTGAGTCTAAAGACTCAACACGTATAAACTGGAATAGCAAGTAATACATAATAAAGCCACATGCAACTTTAAAATAGGACATACATACTTGAAACTTGAACTTGCAAAATGAACTTGAACATACGTACGTACATAATTAGACGTGCCGTCGACATAAATTTTTTTAACATGCTTGCATACTTGAACATACATAACTTCATCATTTTTCGTAGAGATATGTTTCAAAGCAAGTGACTCATACATAATAAACGCCTGATCAGACTAAACCACAGTACTGGGCTGACAGGGACGTATCCACTGCCACATACATTAGATCCCCGTTCATAATTTAACGGGCTGATTGGTCCCCGTTCATAATTTAACGCTTTCCAATCACGATCTAAACCCGTCCATAATTTAACGGGCGGATTGGTCACCGTTCATAATTTAACGCTTTCCAATCCTAAACATAACTCGGTCACAAGACATTTAGTATACCTCAAAAACTTAAAATATTTTCTTGCACGTCATACATACTTAATTGGCGTTGAGGGATTCGTTGGACTTCGATTGGGGCCGTCGCTGCTGCACGTACTAACATGAAACTGCGTACTTAACTTGCATAGCTTAGACATACTTATCATGGTTACTCTCAAGCTCAATCATTTCTTAGGACATTCTAAAATTTCCCGTGACTCGACCTTGGTAATCCTTGTACTAAACCCTGACATCAAACCCCAAAGCAAACATTAAACTTTTCCCAAAAAACGTGAGTACACGGACCCCGTTACCGGTTCCATATACGGGTCCGTCTAAGTGCGGTGGAAAGAATACTCAAAAGGAAGAAGGGGCACGGACCCCGTGCTAGGGTCCGTGTAGGGGTCCGGGTGGCTTCGCGAATTTTGACACCGAAAAAAAAATAAAGGCACTGACCCCGTGCCCTAGTCCGTGTGTGGGTGTGTGTAGGCACGCAAAAATGACACTGACGAGGAAACAAAGGGACGGACCCCGTGCCAGGGTCCGTGTACCTGCGGGACAAGCCAACATACGAAAATTCTGAACAGGTTTTGCTTAAAAGTCTAGACTCAATCGAACGGACCATGAATCGACACCACAAGACCCGTCCTAGGATGCCAAAACATTGACCCAACTCGTACAAACGCCCCAAAGCAACGACGTTCACCCTACGACCCATACGACACAAAAAATACGGCGATTAACATCAAATCGTTTCCTACGAATTCTAATTAAATCAATTGCCTAATGACATGAAACGAAACCTCAAAAATACTCCTAACATCATTACCAATATACCTATATGCAGCACCGATCACCCGTCGATCCCCAACGAAGCCTGCAACATATACACTTCAAGAACGCCTCAACATCAATATTTTCTGAAAATGTAGTTTGAGCAGTCCCACGAAAAACATCATAACTCACTCAATTTTTATCTAAATAACTTGAATTTTATATAAAATAGAAGATATCAAAAAGTTCTACCTTTTTTGTATTGAAAGTATTCTCAAAATCTCGACTGAAAAATCGCAGTTTTCAACAGAACAGAAAATTACGAAATTTCAGATCCAAAAAAAATATTTCAAAACGCAGTCGATTAATTTTCTGCTCAAACTTCTACGTCCCACATATATTTTTACGCGTAATAATCAACACAACGCATAATACGACAAGATCAATGCAGAAATAACAGAATATACGTGCCTTTTGATATTTAAAAATACCGTAGCGACGATACCGAAGCGGAGATGGCATGAGGATTGATCCGGGACGACGTGGCGCTAAAATCTTTGAAGAAAACACACGAAAATTGCTGGGAATTTAATAGGGGAAGTGGGGCGGCTGCTTCTAGGAGTAGGAACCCTAGTTTTCGCTCTTCAAAATAATAAAACTGAATTGAAAATATGTGTGTGTGTGTTTGTGTCGTGTGAGTGTGTGTGTGTGTGAGTTGTGTAGGTAATTACGGGTAAATTAGTGCTTAATTGACTAATTAAGTGTTAATTAAATACTAATTGAAATATTAACCCCTTATAATTTACTACACATCCCCAATTAAAATTTAAAACACAACATGGATAAATTTTAAAGGTTTTAAATTCCTAAATCACCAAATAAATAATTAGGCTTTAAAATGCTGAAATTAAATAAATTATTTAAAACGCCCCATTCTCAACTTAAGATAAAGTACCGCATTTTAAATTGCCAAAAATTGTCACCGGTCTTTTCCTCGATTCCGCCTTGAATAATCGCCTGAAACATGAAACTCGAAAAACACTTTAAGGTGCATCACATAACGTAGTGCAATTTAAATAAATAATTCATCATTAAAAATAACTTTTAAATTTTTAAATAAATGATTACTCATTAACTAAATGCATGGAATTTACGTGTACTGATTTTGGGCACTACAATAACTTTACCTCGCTGCATCAACACAGCACCAAGACCTTTCTTGGAAGCATCTGTATACACCACAAAGTCTTCAACTCCCTGATGAAGTGCAAACACTGGAGCTGAAGTCAATTTGTCCTTCAATACTTGAAATGCTTGCTGTCATTCATTAGTCCATTCAAACTTAACTGTCTTTCTCGTCAGAGTAGTAAATGGCAAGGCTATTTTAGAGAAATCAGCAATAAAACGACGATAGTACCCTGCCAACCCAAGGAAACTTCGTACCTCAGCAACTGTCAAAGGAATAGGCCACTTCTTAACTGATTCAATCTTAGCCGGATCCACAACAATTCCTTCCTTGGAAACGATATGACCTAAAAATGCAACTTGCTCCACCCAAAATTCACACTTCTTGAATTTAGCATATAACTGGTTGTCCCTCAACTGCTGTAATACGATCCTCAAATGCTCCCGATGTAGATCTCGAGTCTTTGAATAGATTAAAATATAATCAATGAAGACAATAACGAAACTGTCCAAATATGACTTGAAAACCCGATTCATAAGATCCATAAATACAGAAGGAGCATTAGTTATTCCAAACGACATAACCAAAAACTCGTAGTGACCATACCTGGTTCGAAAGGCTGTCTTAGGTATGTCACACTCCTTTACTTTCAATTGATGGTACACTGACCGCAAATCAATCTTGGAAAATACAGTAGCACCTTGCAACTGATCAAAAAGATCATCAATTCTGGGCAGAGGATATTTGTTTTTGCTCGTTACTTTGTTGATCTCTCGATAGTCAATACACAATCTCAAAGACCCATCTTTCTTCTTCACAAATAATACCGGTGCCCCCCATGGAGATGAACTTGGTCTAATAAAGCCCTTATCTAATAACTCTTGCAATTGACTCTTCAACTCTTTCATTTCAGTTGGGGCCATTCGATATAAATCGGTGCGGTACCTGGTACAATATCAATGACTAATTCCACCTCTCTATCCGGTGGCAATCCCAGCACATCATCCGCAAAGACATCAAGATAATCCCTCACAATATCAATGTCGCTTACATTCCAACTCCCTTCTCTAGTTATATCCACCACCGATGCTAGAAACCCATGACAACCCTTAAACAACACCCGTTGCATTTGCAAGCAAGAAATAAAAGAAAGGCCAAGCGAAGTACCTGACCCCTTGAAGACCCTGCTATCACCATGCCCTGAAGGAAAACGCACTGTCTTGGCTACACAATCTATCACAGCTCGATAAGTAGATAACCAATCCATTCCCAAAATAACATCGAACTCAATCATGGGAATGACAATCAAATCAGCATACAACAATTCCTCATCTACTTAAACAGGGCACGCTCGAATCACACTTGAAGAATGAATATAATCTCCCGAAGGAAGCACAATAGAAAAGTGGACAATTTCACCAATAGGAGCAAGACCCAGAGAATGCATAAATTGCTCATATATAAAAGAATGTGTGGCGCCAGAATTTAAGATTCAAGAAACCTTTCCAGAATTTATTTTAGCTAGCAAGTAAGTTCATTTAAGTTAAAAAGGGAGTTTAAGGAATTATTTAAGTTACTTGAGGTGAGTAGAAAATAAATTCATTTAAGTTCTTAATTATGGGGTTAGTTCACTAAATTAATTAAAAGATAGGTAAGGCTTTTAAGGGTTATAAATCTAGTTAATAATTAACATTTCCCCTCCACTTATTTGTTGAAATTCGGCCACCCCTTGGAGATGCAACATTTCTATGCCAACTCACCCTTTTGACTCATTCTTTGTTATTTTAACATGCCAACCTTTTTAATTATTAACCACCCTTAATTAATTAATTAATAAGCATAATCCTAGTCTAGGTTGGCATGAGTATTCGGCCACCACATTCTAGATCCCTCCAAGAAATATTTGATAGCAACAAAAATTCAAAATTCAAAAAAAAAAGGTGGAGACTTGGTCTTGATTTTCTCCCTATATTTTGCACCCATTCTCCTCACCCTCTTAACAACCATTCCCCCTCCATAAGTCTCGAAATTCAGAGTGTTTGTGGAGAGAAAAATCGTGGCTAGAACTTGAGAAAACTAGAGAGAAAATTTAGTAGAAGAAAAGGAAAGAAGATCACTCCACCTCCTCCGCGCCGGATCGTCTCGTTCTTTCGTTTTCTATCAAAACGAAACCAGGCATGCATATATTCTTCCTTGACTCTTCAATCAAGTCCTAATATCAATTATTTTTCATTACATGATCATCATTTCCATGTTAAAACCGAAATACATCAAGAGATTTCAGAAAATGCAACATGCAGAATTTTTCGGTTTTCTCTTGTGCTTCACGGGTTACTTTGTTTTGTGGGTTTCAGGTATTGGTTCGATTCCAGGCTCCCAAGGCGACTTATATACATGTAATAGGATGTATTAGGATCACTTTGGCCCATTCATTCGAGCCCCACACCCACTGGAAACAAGAAATGACAGCAGCTTCCCATTCTTGCCATATTGAGTTTCGATTTTCTCATGTTGCTGTCAAAGGGAAATGAATCTGATCTTGGCTGCCCTAAGGGCTTATAGCCATGGTTGGATCACTTCCCTAGC
>NC_133310.1:14514682-14579668 GCF_012295235.1 Primulina huaijiensis | reverse complement strand
ATTTTAGGAGCATTATTTGATCATTTTAGACGTATTTTAATCATGACTACATGATGGTTCAGTGTTGGTTCGGGTTGGCTCGGAGTCATGATTTAATACGAAGTCGGTAGACGTAATTGTCACATTTTTGAAGGTTATTGTATAGTTTGGTCCCATAAATCTCTTGCATATTTTTCATGGCATATTTAGGTTGCAGCGAGCCTGGGAGCNAGGGAGCGATCCAATCCAAGCAGTAAAATGGGTACAGGATATTTAATTAAGTTATTTAATTATATTACGTGCAAAAATACAAATTTTGAGATTTATGCGATATTCCTTGTGGTCACTTTACTATCATGCTTAAGTCCGGTCCCCAGTATCTGCCCGGTCACCAGTTACCGGTCAGTTCAGTTGTTTCACCCAGTACTGTGGCATTAGTCTGATCAGACGTAAATCCGATCCCCAGTATCGGTCCGGTCACCAGTATCGGTCAGCTCAACTCAGTTCAGTTCAGGGACCACTTGCGTAGACCATAATCTCACAGAAAATTTTTTTATGCTATTTCAGTACAGGGCTCCAAGTAGCAAACAGTTTCACTATGATTTTCAGTTCAGCTATGCACGTATTATAATTAATCATGACACGACATTTTACGATATACCTCATGACATGAAATTTTACTCCCATGCAATTTTACTATATTTACTCGTTATTTACGATATATGCATGTTGAGTCTTTAGACTCACTAAAATTGATTGTTGTAGGTACTGATGATGTAGGGATCGAGGGCGGGGACCAGTGAGCTAGCTCGAGTCGGCAGTAGTGGCACCCGAGGACCTCAGTTTCAGCACTTGCCATTTTGATGCTCAAATATTTTATTAGTTATTGAATACTTTAACTTGTTATTTTGGCAAGTAATAATTTCTTCCGCTGCTGTTTTGGATGTTAAATATTTTATCAGTTTTTGGTATGAATGAGGCACTTCATTTATTTTAAAAGAAAAATTTTAAATTTTCCGCAAATTTTCAAGCACGGATTTTTAGGCCATTACAAGTAGCTACCTTGCCTGAAATAAGAGTGGTACCTGAAATGATTGACGAATCAGAATTAATTCCTTCCTTGGTCAAAGAGAAAATACGCCCCTGAACTCGGCCCTTGCCCGATGATTGAGTGCAATTGATCGCAATGTGCCCAACAATTCCACATCTATAACATTTGTTGCTTCCAACTAGGCACTCTCCTTTATGTGGTTTATGGCATTTAGGACATAAATTCTTATCTGATTCAGATGGCACCGCAAGAGCTTTACCATGATATTCTTCCTTTCCTTTCCCCTTGTGTCCTCCTTTTCCTCCTTGAACTGAAGCATGACCCTTTTGGACAAATTGTTGCCTTCTGAATTGTCTTTCTTTATCAATCTCTTTCACATCATATTCGGCCATCAATGCTTTCTCAACAATCTCCTTGTAAGAATTAGCCTTCGACATTCGAACATCTCTTCGAATCTCCGCCCTCAACCCCCGCATAAAATGCTCAGCTCTATCTTTGTCGTTGCTAGCAATGAAAGGAACAAAAAGACAACCTTCTTCAAACTTCAAGATGTAATCACTCATGCTCATTGTCCCTTGTTTTAGCTCCAAGAATTCTTTCAACTTGCGGGCTTTAACATCGCTAGGAAAGTACTTGTCATAGAACAAATCTTTAAACTCATTCCATTTCAATGTTTGAACATTAATCGTTACCTTGGTTGCTTCCCACCAAATTCTTTCGGTCTTGGTTAAGAGAAACACAGCACAACTCACTCGATCTTTATCATCAAATTTAAGGTAATCAAAGATCGCCTCGATCGCCTTCACCCACTCCACTGCAATCAAAGGGTCCGGACTTCCTACAACTTTGGGTTGATTCATTTTCTCGAATTTATCATAAGCTCCCTCAACAACTCGTTCTTGAACTAGTTGATCACGGCCTTGGCCTCTACCCTTAACCTATGTTTGTAATCGGAGAAGTTGCTGGATTTGTTCCCCATGCACTTTAGCTTGCTCATGAAGTAGCCTACTAAACTCATCAACTAAATTAGAGGAAGTACTGTCTCGGTCTTCTCCGGCTTTCCTGCTAGGAGATACTTCAGGGGCTTTTATCTTGGGTGGCATTTTCCTACATTGCATCTCAATTTAAAATCATTTTCAAAACATATTACATGTAAAGCTTATCATCATACCAATACATCAATGAGATGCAGAAAGATACATACCGAAGTGTCACAAGCATAGGAATACATGTGCCTAATCATTGATCCGAAAAACGTTGCTCTGATACCACTAAATGTAACGCCCTTAATCCATGACATTAAACTATAAATGCTAAAATGCGGAAGCCTTATAGAAGATTTGGAGAAAATAATAATTAATAAAATTTGTGGCAAAGTTTTCCCATATATATATACTTACCAAAAAAAAAATCCCAAGCCAACAAAATAAATATTACCACAATCATTCTTTCCAAAATACACATATATTCTAAAAACGTCCACTAAACACATAATCTCATCTCCATAATTACCAAGTGTTTGACAAAAGTTAAGACATAATTTTCTTGTTAAAAACATAACCAATATACAATAATCAAACCATTTTATAATTGCCACATTTTATCAAAACATCAATCTCCACGCTTTGGCACATGCACCTTCCATGCTTCGACACTTCTATCGCTATTCTTTTTTATCTGCATCACATGACATAACTGGAATAAGTTTACAAAACTCAGTAAGTGGAACTTTCAATAACAATTACATATACAATAGTGTAAAGAAAGGAATCATTACAATTGAACCATAGGAAATGCCATCTTTCAATGGAATATATAGATAACAATTATAAGATGACATTCTATCAACCATTTCTTTCATTTTCCTTGTATGACATTGATAATTCATCCGTCGATGGTATACATGTACATTTCAGTCAAAATCAGTCAATGTACATGTTAAATGTTTATCAACTTCTGTTATGTGGGTTTAGAAGTGCTAGAAGCACCACCACTACCATATAACTATCAAGCCATAAAAAGAACCATTGAATCATTCTATCAAACATGTGGTGTGCATAAAATTAGAACTAGCTCCTTTCTTAGCAATTGGCATCAAAATTCCTTTCCTTTTTTTACAATCAATGAACCATTACATAACAAGTATATAATCAATGTATTAAAGGAGTTAGGAACAATAACAATATCATTTGTCATACATATAGGCCATGAGATGAATTCAAGGAAAAAGCACACTTACAACCAATAGAACTTGTTGTGATAGTTTCTTGGTAGTTGATCCTACAACACAAGATCAAGATTATACCATTAACTTCACATCTTTAACCTATAACTATCATTCAAGCCTAAACCACCATTCCCTTCACTTCAACCAAATACCCAAAAGATAATTTTCCTTACCTTGTGTAAGGTCCAAAATTAAGACGACGTAATCCAACGGCATGCTAATCTAGGAATTCTGAAAAAAGAAAAAAAAGGGTTAATTAAAGTATTTTAATTGCTTAATTGATTATGTGATATGCATAATTATATGTTAAATAGGATTTATTGTCATTATGCAATAAATTGTATTTTAAGGATTATTCAAGTTGCTATCGAAGGACGGAGACCGAGGGCTGAAAAAACGAAAAAACGTTTTATTAAATAATTATTTTTAATTATGTAAAATATAGGTGTTGGTTTTTCTTATTTTTGAAAATAAAGGGTTTTGAGGTGATTTTATACGCCGGGACGTAAATTTTATCGGTGTTGGTTTTTCAACAAAATATGGACTTTTTTGACAAACCGGCTATTTAATTCACAAACTATTTTTACCAAAACTATTTTAATATTTTAATTAAATCTTAATTAAGAATAATGGGCCTAATTATGAGCTTAATAGGCCTAAGCTTAACTAAGGGTTTTATTAATATATAATAAGCTAATTACCCCCAAACCTACTTATCAACTACACGCCCAAAGTCTGAAATTCTCTCCCAAAGACCTCAAATCACACGGCACACACCATCACCAATTTTAAGGAGAAAAATCGAGAAGCTCAAGGGGAAGTTCAAAGCCAAGGTCTTGTCCCGTTCTTCGTCATCGTCAACGATTAATCGTGCGTTAAATACGCAAAAGCACGTCTATTCTTTCTTTCAAAACATCATCACACCATAGTTTTTGTTTATGCATGATTTTTAAGGAAAAACATAGCGCACAAGTTAACTTTTCGTAACTACATGCTTATGTGTTCTGAATTGGTGTTTGTAATTTCCAAATTCATGTTTTTATTTTGTTTAAGGGGCTGCCATGGATAGGGTATTAATATAGAATGGTTTATATCCAAAAAAACATGATAAATAATAAGGAAATATCAAGCTGGAACCGAAGGGGAAAAGTTAGAACAAGAGCCGTGAGTTTGTGGAATCTTGTGTGCACGTGGTGCTTGAGGGGGCTTGATTGTTTGCATGCGGCCGCGGCTGGGTAGAGGCTGGGCTAGGTGGTCTGGGAGACGGCATAGGATGGTCCAGTGAGGGGTAGGGAGGTCTGGGTCCAGGGGTGTGGCTTGGTCCAGCGAGGGCCGAACAAAACGTGGGGGCGCAGGGGATGGAGTCGCGCTTGCTGTTTTCTGATGCAGGTTCTTCGTGCACGGGGTCCAGGGCTTGGCCTGGTCTGGGCAGGGTCTGGGCGCGGTCCTGAGGTGTTCAGGTTTGGCTAGGCTGGGGGGTGGCTCGGCTGGAGGTGACCTAATCTACCTAGGAGTCTTGGGCGTGAGTGAATTTTATGCGTGGCTACTGGTTTCTCAAACATGTGGTTTGTTGCGTGGCTTAGAGGCCCGAGCTGGGGTGGCTCAGGTCTGGGACTAGTCTAGGGTCAGTTAGGGTCAAGGGTGGTCAAGTGGTTAGGGGCTAGATGAGTCCTAAGGCAACTAGGAAACCTTACATAGCTAGGACACCTCATGCACAAAACCTACAGACTGTGGTCCACTGTCCAGAAGGTAATTGTGCGGGCCAGGGCTGGGTTTTTCGGGCTGGGCTTGGTCAGTAGGGTCCCTAGGTGGGTTGGCTAGGTTTTGGCTCAAGGTGGCTTGGTCGTGGCTCGAGTAAATTAGGAGATGGCTCGGTGTGTTCGATAAGATGTCAAAAATGAAAATAATAAAGCTAAAATTAAATCCAAGGGTCCACGAGGGTGGCTCATGACTTGGAAGGGTAGGATAAATCATAAAAAGGTTATGTTAAAAATTATGGATCAAAATAACGAGTTTTGGATTTATTCGGGATTTTACCGCCGCACGGAACGCTAATTAGCGAGTTAATTGAAACGCCTAGTTTTAAGATTTATAAAATTATGAAAAATTATATTTAAACTTAAATAGTTATTAAAAGTCTAATTTTTTAATTTGGGAATTTTATATTAAGGTTTGGTTTAATTCGGGATTAAAACGTATTAATGCGTCACATTTAAAGATTAATTTAAAAGTACTCGATTTAAGCTAAATAAAAATATGAGAAAATTCATGTAAGCGTAAATAGTTATTTGGGACATGTTTGAGTCAATGAAATTAAGAAAATATCAAAAACCTAAATTTTTACGTTCAGGGGTAAAACGGTCTTTTTACACCTAGAAATTAGTAAACGTCATGGCAGAGTCCTAAATGTTATTTTATATGCTAATATGACTATTTTCAATGATTATGGATGTTTATATGTTAATATGTCAATTTTAAATGTTTATGGATTTTTAAGACGATAATATGTTTAATGTTTTATGATTTAATATGATAAAATGTTTATTTTAAATGTTTATGATTTAAATATTTTTTTTAAATGTTTATGATGTTAAAATGTCTATTTGAAAATGTTCATGGAGGTTTATGATTTTTAATACGTTAAGTTATGATTTTTAAAAGTCTATGATTTTTATGATTTAAATATGGGCATTTAAAAGTCATGTTGCATGCTTGGTTTCAAAATAAAATGATATTATATGCATGTTTTTACGAAGTGGTGGAAATCCGACATGTTGAAGGACGTGAAGGGATTGTGACTAAATATGTGATATGCTGGAAATATCGTGAGGGTTGTGGTCCCAGTGGGAGCCCGACGATCGTGTTTCCATTAATACGAATACGAATACAAATACTAATACGAATACGTAATACAAATACGAATATGCTAATACGTTGGCCAAGGCCCAGTTGACGGGTGAGAGTGTCGCTGGAGTCCCCGCCGCCCAGTACTGTGGTTTTCTCTAGTCCGTCGCCCAATACGATCAAGAATACGAGTCACAATCACGATCTGAATTCAACAAACACGAACATGAATATGAATACGAATATGGATACGAATATGAATATGTCTATGTGCTATGGTTATGTTTTTGAAAATGTTTAAGTTTAAAGTTTATGCATTATTAAGAAAATGATATTTAAAGTACAAGTATTTTTCACTGTTATATGTTAACTGTATTACATATTACTTGTTATCAAGGATAGGACGTGTTGAGTCTTTAGACTCACTAGGTGTGTTGATGTAGGTGATATAAATGACTATGATATTGGAGGTCTTGACGAGTGACTTGCTGGACTGTCGGTGCATATAACCCGAGAACCAGCGCTTCTATTTCCGCATTTAAGTTTATGATTTTAAGTTAAAGATTTTTAAGACTATTTATTTATGCTTTTTGAGAGATTTTTGAGAGGTTTAGTATGAGCTATACTTTTCAAACTTATTTTTTTTTTTTTGGGTTTTGTAAAACAGTTGACGATTTCATTCTTAACTATTGCACTTGATTTTAAAATACAAATTTGTTGGTGTTTTATTTTAATGGGTAAAATATTTTATAAAAATATTTTCATGTGTTATATGTCATGGCCGAAAATTGAGTGTTTATATATATAAAAAAATTCTAGTACTTTTAAAGCAATAAAAAGGACAGACGTTTCACCTTGGTTACTTGCTCTTGAGGATATGAAGATCACACCTCTAACTTGAAGATCCAAACCTTGGAAAGAAAAGAATTTAGAAAAGAAATGAAGAACCCTAACTCTCCAAGTCGATGGATGCAAGAGAAGTAAGAGAAATGGCAAAATAATTGGCTTAAAAACTCTTAAAAATATGTTTTCTATGCCATAGACACGGACCCCGTGCCCCCCTCCGTGTATAGGTTCGTATACACACTGAAAAACACAAATTTTGCTTGGCAAGACACGGACCCCGTGCCTGGGTCCGTGTAGGGGTTCGTGTACCCTTGGTCCAAGGGCGAAAATTGCACTTTGTCTTCCGAATTAGCCAAAGTGGTAAACATGAAAGTTGTAGCTCTATGTCTTTTCTTGAATCTCCCACTCGTTTCAGGTCATTTGGAGGTCTAAGTAAAATGTTATGCCTATTCTCCCAACATGTGTCAGTGCAGGAACAACGATACACACGACCCATTTTGGGCCACTTTTGACTCATCTTCCTCAACTATTTAAACAAAACTAAAAACATGAAAATTGTAGCCTTGGATCTTAACTTTCTAATGTAATTAGTCTCATGTCATTTGGATCAATATCCCATTCATTTTGCTAAAAACCGTAACAAATACAAAAATTTTCATACCGTTTCTACACCCCAATTACCTATTTGGCTCAAACCATCCAAACCATCAATCCAACCCCCAAAATTATTCCTTCACAACAATAACAACTCCTCAAATACACCACCATCTACTTAACCATACCCAAAACCATATAATAATTAACCATGAATACAATGTAATAATCATATTGATGCTATAACATGAAATACCAAACCTTCCATTAACTATACTCATAAACCATTACAATAATCATTATCAATAATAACTTAACCATATATCCATAACACCAAACCATAGAATAACATCATTAACAATAAAAGGATAAAAGGTTGGGATATTACAGTTATGAGCAGTCTTGATCAGTTTTATACGCTTGTTATGATATGTTGAGGATTTTTCAGGGTTTTTACTTGTTTTATTTTTACACGTATTATTGTTGGCCGAGTTTGCAAATTTTAAACGGCAGTATTTTATTTGTCATTTGATTACGATTATTTTTAAAAGGTGTATTTTTTTAGCGCTCCTGCATATGCATAAATTTAAATGATATTTTTGTGTATTAACTTTTTAAAAAATAAATAAAATAAAATAAAATTTTTAGCATTATTTTTAAACAGTAGATGTTTCAACATATATTACAACTTAGGTGAAGAATAACAAAAATTAAAACAGGGGCAACTGAAAGAATTTAGGTTGCCCATTTTTACCTTTCAAGTAAAAAACCAAAGAGGAGGTGCAGCTAGGGCCTCTAGGTTGTGAAAAAAACGTTTTTAGTTTCACTATAATTTTAATTATATCAAGTCTGTAAGAATTAAAATTGTCTTAATTTAGATGATGTCGAGTGTTTGCAAGCTATTAAGCTAAGATGTTGGAGGTTTGGCAATTGTTAGAGTGTCTTGATAGATATATATTGGTTATTGAATCTAGCATCATTTTTTCTTGAGATTGCAAGATTTCAAGTTTTAATATGTGATGAGTAGAATATTGTTTCCACAAGGACTGAAAATTATTATTTTTGCTGTATTGTTTTCTCATACCCAAGATGCAGTGAATGGTTAAAATTTTTATTTTCGTCAAACAAAAATAATCTTCGGCACTTGTATGGTTATTCACAATAACAGAGTGCTTATTAGAAGATTTAAATACAAAAATAAACTTTTATGGATCTAAGTTTTTGGAACATTTATGTTTTGGTGTTAACAATTGACTTAAGACAAAAGCGGGGTAAACTGAGTCATCCGAACTAAACGAAACGAGCTTCGTCCACAAGCTAAAATAGTTTACCTAAACTGAAGTAGTCAAACAAAACTGATTCAGACTTAAACTGAATTATATCAAAGCACATTCATTCTCAAGGACATTAGATTACACTACAGGGTTAAACTGATTATTGGATAAGTTTTACTGTACTTTGATGACGCAGACAAATCCAACCACACTAAATTTTGTACGGATGTAAGAGAATGATGATCTGGAAAAAAGACGCATCAACGACTATCCTTATTTTGAAGGGGTTTTGTTTTAAAAGTTTGTGACCGTTGCATTTTGAAATCTATAAATAGAGTTGCATATCAGTTGAGTACAGGTTATGAACTGACTGAACAAGAACTTACTCAGACAGACATCTCCTTTCAAGATTACAAGAAAAACCGATCATACACTCAAGGACACTTTACAAAAGTTGTATCTGATCATTAAATATCATTAAGTGCTAAGAGAATTCTTTGTAATTCATTGTATTCGATAATAGTTTGTATACTTTTTTCGTTCAGTTGAGTAGACTAGGAGTTTCAGTTTCGACAATGTTAAGTCGAAACTGAATTGGGTTTATATAAATTTCTTTTAAAGATCAAAGTCTTTTAGTGTAAAGACCCGTATTTCGTATTCTTATTTTAGCAGATTTATTAAAATTTTTCTAAATAATTAATTATCTTGCCTCATTTATAAAATAAACATGTAAATAATTTTAACTTAAAAAAATAACAGCGGAAGCAAATATTGTTTTCAAACAATAACTTAAAAATATATATCCAACGTATTAAAACAGAGTTTGAACATAAAAAAAATGCATAAACTAAAACGTGAGGTCCTCGGGTTTACTACTGCTGCCCCAAGATAACTCACTGGTCTCCGCCTGCAGTCTCGACCCCATCAATACCTACAACAATCAAGTCTAGTGAGTCTAAAGACTCAACATGTATATGTCATGAATAACAAGAAAATTTATCATAAAATCGCATGCAATGTAAAAATAAAGTATCGTAAAGCGTACGGTGAAAATCGTATCATGAGTAATTATAAACACGTGCATGTCTGAAAATCATACGTAAAAACATTGCTCGATAGAGCTCTGTCATATAATATCATAATTTTCTGGTAGAGATAATGGTTCTAAGCAAGTGGCTCATAACATAACTTGAGCGTCTGATCAGACTAAACCACAGTATACTGGGCGGTAGAGATCACCACAGCCCTTGGATTGGATATCCGTACCCATACATAATCGTAAACCGGTCGTAAGTCACCGGGTGGAGAGGTCCTCGGTTGCGCTCACCGACTTCCAAACCCATAAACATAAGGTGGTCACAAGACATATCGCATATATCTCAAAATAAAACATTTTATATTTTATGCACGTAATATAATTATAACCTTGTTTTTACCGAATGAGTTGGATCACTCTCAGGCTTGCTGAAACCAAATTCTAATATGTGACACATGCAAATAATTTTATCTTGACCAAAATTTGACAATCGATCCAAAAACGAGACGATTATGACCAACAAATTAATTTTTCAATCATGGCTTCGTACCAACCCGAACCAACATTAAACTGACGTTTAACCATGATTAGAAATACCCCTAACATACTGAAAAATACTCATGAGGACTGGAAAACACGAAAATTGGTGAATGGAGGCCAAAATCATGAAACGCTCTATCGAGAGTCACTTTGGCACATTGCACCGTAAATTCTCGTACGACCTCTAATCTCAACCAAATCACAAACGGCCAAAAACATGATTTTTCTAAATCATTGAGGTACTGTTCAGTCCAAGGCCATAGGATAAAAGCCAACCAAGAACTCAAACCACCTCCTGAACCGCAACCCATAGCTGCTGTAAAAATGCAGCAGTAGCAGTTTGCTTGTTTTGATCAATTTATGAATCTCATGACCATTGGGGCTTGAACCACCAACCAGATACTCTTAAAAACATCTTGAGGTATGGTTTGGACCATGGCTAAGGGCTAAAATCCAACCACAAACCAAGCTAATACTTAGGACATTTAAACACACCAGCTGAGAACCCAAATTCTGTGCAATGGGATGTATTGAATGGTTTTATTGTCTTGTGTTGTTCCAGTGGTCATTTGATTGACCATGGCTCGATATAAACATGATGGAGTGTTATATGAACAGTGGTTATGGGCTGCAAGCCAACCCCAATCCATTCCACACCAAAAAACCGAAACCATACTCATACAAAAAAATCAGAATTTTAAAACCGAAGAGCTCCTGTCTTGTTTATTTAAAAATCTGAAAGATCCATGAATCAAGCTTGGAAAGGACACCTTGGTCACATTTTAGACATGTTAAAGGAGGGTTCTAACCATGGCTACAGTCCCTAGGACAGGCATGATTTGAACTCTCATCCCAATCAACCAACTGACAAAATTTTGACACAATCTGTAACTTAATGGAATTGTTGCTGTCAATTCTTTATACTGAGTGTATGGACTTAAACAAATGGACTATCAACACCCTAACACCCTCTGAAGCATGCCTATATGCAGCCTTGATAGCCTGGAACCGAAGCAACCACCTGGATTCAGAAAAAACAACTCAACCGTAAAGATGAACACAAAGGCCCGAGAAGGCTGTCCAGAATTTTTCAGAAACTTGCTGCCAAAAATTTCGAGTTGTTGCTTGAATCATGAACATATAATGCTTTAAAATATCTATAGGACTTGATTGAAGAGAAAAGAAACAACATATATATGCCTGAAATTTGTTTTGACACAAAATAAATCAATACGACGAAGACGAGCGGCGGAGTCGGAGTTGGTTTTCTTCTTTCTTGTGTTACTGCTGCTGTGCACGATGACTTTAGCTGCTAGATGTAGTTGTTCTTATTCTCTCATCCTTGCTGCTAATTCACGATTTTAGTAGTTTATTGTTTCTGATATTTTTGAGTATATAGGATGTAGGAATGTTATGTGAGGGAGATGATGGTTACAAGAGGTGTTAAAAATGCCATAAAATGCATTAAGGTGGGAGATTACAAGTGAAAGCTTTGAATAGCATTTGAATGTTTTCTCTCCTAGCTTCCGTTTGCATGTCATTCGAATTCTTGCAACACAATCATGCTCATTTCATAGTCTAATAGGTTAAGGGAAATTATATGAATCATAGTATTTGAATCTACTAATAATTAGTGAATTAAAATGGAAGAATGAATTCAACTTAATGACCATTGAGGGTGATTTGAATGGATTTACTACACTTTTAAAATGTCTTGACCGAATTCCTAAATTATTTTTTTTTTGCATGGTATGTTATGGTTTAAATCTTGCATTTTAATTGTTAATGGTTTTAAATACCCATTATACATTTTAATAAATTTACACATTAATTCATAATAAACTCTTGCATGGCATTACATGGTTTAAAATTTAAGTATTTAAATGCTTTGTTTAATTTCTTGCATATATTATACCTATATTAATTCATCCTCATTTTTTTACACATTTTAATTTAAGCTTTAATTAAATTGTAACCTAAAAAACTTATTTAATAACTTAGCTCTAATTAATTTAATAAATCCAAAAACATTCTTTTTCTTTAAATTAAATTATTCCTTGACTTAAATTAAATTTAAGAATATTTTCTTACTATTAATCTTATCTCTAATCTCCAAACTCCGGTCCGGCCTCGCGTATTTATCCTGAAAAGATAAAACTAAACATCTACCTTTAAAATAAATGATCATGACTCAAAATTATTAAAATGAAATAACACGCCATATAAAAATATCATTTTTAATTTAAATAGTAGCGATTATGCATGGCTTATGCGTAACCTGATTTTCGGGTTCTACAACTCTACCCCCTTAAAGGAATTTCGTCCCCAAAATTAAAACTTACCGAATAACTCGGGATATCGACTCTTCATATCTGGCTCAGATTCCCACGTAGCTTCCTCCTCCGAATGATTAAGCCATTTGACTTTCACTAGCTTGACCATTTTGTTCCGAAGCTTTTTCTCCTGTCTGTCTAAGATTTGCACCAGTCTTTCCTCCTAAGACAAGTTCGGAGTGAGCTGCAACGGTTCAAAGTTCAAGACATGCGATGGATTTGCCATATACTTCCTCAACATGGAGACGTGAAACCCGTTGTGTACTACGGCCAGATTCGGCGGAAGAGCAACACGATAAGCTAACGTCCCAACCCTGTCGAGGATCTCAAATGGTCCGATGAATCTCGGACTGAGCTTTCCTTTCTTCCCGAACCGCATGAAACATTTCATCGGTGCTATCTTCACAAAAACATGGTCCCCAACGGCAAACTCTAAATCTCTTCTTCTCTGATCCGCATAACTCTTCTGTCGACTCTGAGCAGTCCTCATCATATCACGGAACTTTACCACCATATCTGCAGCCTGCTGGACAATCTCCAGACCCAATTCTGATCTCTCTCGTACTTCATCCCAATGAATAGGAGATCTACATTTACGACCGTACAGTGCTTCATATGGAGCCATACCTATAGACGACTGAAAATTGTTGTTATAGGTAAACTCCACCAACGGTAGCTTTGATTCCCAACTCCCTGAGAACTCGAGGACACATGCACGGAGAAGATCCTCCAAAATCTGGATAACTCTCTCGGACTGACCATCTGTCTGTGGATGAAAAGTCGTGCTAAACAACAACTTGATACCCATAGCTGAATGTAGACTCTTCCAAAATAATGAAGTGAATCTAGGATCTCGGTCAGACACTATTGAAACGGGAATACCATGAAGTCTGACGATCTCCCGGATATATAACTCTACATGCTGGATCATGGAGAAAGTCGTCTTAATAGGCAAGAAGTGCGCTGATTTAGTAAGACGATCAACAATCACCCATATAGCATTTGACCCTCTGACTGACTTCGGCAAACCGACAACGAAGTCCATGGTAACATTCTCCCACTTCCACTCGGTAATAGAAAGAGGCTTGAGCATACCTGCTGGTCTATGATGTTCCGCTTTCACTAACTGACACGTCAGACACTCGGATACAAATCGTCTGATATCCCTCTTCATCCCTGGCCACCAATATAATAACTGCAGGTCTTTGTACATCTTCGTACTCCCTGGATGAATAGAGTACGGAGACATATGGGCCTCAGCTAAAATATCTGCTCGGATAGAATCGCTGCTAGGAATCCACATTCTGTCTCGATATCTCACAATAGCGTCTCTAACTGTATACAAGATACTGCCCTTGGCCTCATCTCTCTGCCTCCACTTTGCCAACTGCTCGTCGGCTAACTTTCCACTGCGAATACGGTCTAGAAGAGAAGACTGAATCGTCAAAGTAGATAGACGAGGAACTCTACCTCGAGGATATGTCTCTAGATCAAACCTCTGCATCTCAAACTGAAGAGGTCTCGAAACCACCAAATGATCCATCACTGCAACTTTCCTGCTTAATGCATCCGCAATTACATTAGCTTTGCCAGGATGATAGCTAATATCACAGTCATAATCTTTCACCAGCTCCAACCAACGCCTCTGCCGCATATTCAACTCTTTCTGTGTAAAGAAGTATTTGAGACTTTTATGGTCGGTGAAGATCTGGCACTTCTCTCCGTACAAATAATGCCTCCAAATATTCAATGCAAATACTACGGCTGCCAACTTTAGATCATGGGTAGGATAATTCTTCTCATGAATCTTCAACTGACGCGAAGCATACGCTATCACCTTCTCATGCTGTATCAATACTGCTCCTAAACCAAGTTTCGAAGCATCGGTATACAAAACAAAATCTCCGGGTCCCGAAGGCATGGCCAATACTGGCGCTGAAATAAGAGCTTGCTTCAATGTATCGAAGCTCTTCTGACATTCCTCACTCCACACATACTTAACATTTTTCTTCGTCAATGATGTGAGTGGAACTGCAATGGAGGAGAATCCCTGAATAAACTTCCGATAGTATCCTGCTAGCCCAAGGCAACTACGGATCTCTGATGCATTTTGCGGCACCACCCAATCTCTGACTGCTGCAACTTTCGCCGGGTCTACCTCAATACCATTGCTAGAAACGACGTGGCCTAAGAAAGCCACCTTCTCTAACCAGAACTCGCACTTACTGAACTTCGCGAATAACTTGTGCTTTTGCAAGGTCTGCAGTACTGTGGTTAGATGTCTGCTGTGATCCTCTTAATTCTTTGAGTAGACGAGAATATCGTCTATGAATACTATCACGAACTGATCAAGATACGGCTGAAATACGCGACATCACAAGAAACTCGAAGTGGCCATAACGGGTCCTAAAATCAGTCTTGAGAACATCGGCGTCTTTCACCCTTAACTGATGATATCCAGAACGCAGATCTATCTTGGAGAAGACTGAAGCTCCCTGCAACTGATCAAACAAATCTTCAATCCTCGGAAGCGGATATTTGTTCTTCACTGTAACTCTGTTCAACTCCCGGTAATCAATACAGAGCCTCGTCGAACCATCCTTCTTGTTCACAAATAAGACTGGCGCGCCCCATGGCGAAAAACTCAGGCGAATAAATTCCTTATCAAGAAGTTCCTGAATCTGTTTCTTGAGTTGTGCCATCTCCGTCGGTGCCAATCGGTATGGTGCTTTGGAGATCGACGCAGTACCGAGCATAAGCTCAATAGAAAATTCCACCTCTCGCACAGGTGGTAAACCAGACACATCATCAGGAAAAACGTCTAGAAAATCCCGGACAATTGGAACATCGGATGCTGACTGTTTGGGTGTCTCGGGAACAAATACAAGAGTATCTAAAAATGCTCGGCACCCCCGATGCATGAGTTTCCTAGCCTGGACATAAGGTATTATACGCGGTAAATTAAAATACCTGTCTGGCTCGAATAAGAATTGATCCATCCCAAGCGGTCGGACTAGAACAGATCTCCGCTGAAAATCAATCAAAACTCTGTTCCTCAATAGCCAGTCCATCCCCATAATGATATCAAATTCTGGCATCGGCAGAACGATAAGATCCGCATACACAAGATTACCATGAAGTTCGAGGTCTATATCTCGAATCACATTAGTAGTTGTCAGCTCCTCTCCAGAAGGCAATGCTACTGAATACGCTATGTCTAGCCCAACTGTCTTGATCTTGAGAGAATTTGAAAAGGTTTCTGAAATGAACGAATGAGTAGCCCTTTAATCTATCAAGGCTTTCGTAGCTGAACCGGCTATAAAGATTCTCCCTAAAAGATTTGAATATCATGCTAAACCCAATAGTTTTACAAGAACTAAGCTTTTAGACATGCAAAGGTCAAAGTTTTTCTAACCTAACTTCTCGAAAATAACCCTGATTAGAACATGAAATCCTATAACCAATTCTAAGTTAGAAATCTTAACTCAAACTCTTAAAATATTACATTTCAAATACGAACTTAAAGCTTTAAAATACCTGTCATGAGCATCGTCTCCGGGTTAGTCTCCGCTGCATGGAGAGCAAAAACTCTGCCTTGGGTAGGCAGGTTCTTCTGAGGGCAATTCTTCAATATCTGGTCAGTACTACCACATTTGTAACACTTTCCCGAACCATACATACAAGTCCCAGCATGACGGCGTGAGCACTTGGCACAGACTGGATACTCCACTGTCCTTGGTACTACACGTCCCTGCTGCTACTCTCCTCTGCTCCTAGATGGACCGTGGAAATGTTTCTTACTCGGATGCTGCTGCTGAGAAGGACGGTGGGGTGCCTGAAATGGTCGTTTACCCTGACGATCGCGCTCAATATCATTCTGGTCTTGCTCTGCTACTAGAGCTCTGGAAACAGCAACATCATAGGTAGTAGGGCCAGCCACCCTAACATCACGGCGCAAGATCGGCCGCAGACCATCTATAAAATGCTTCAATTTGGCACCAGCGTCATTTGCAATCAGGGGTACAAAGTGACAACCCCTCTCAAACTTACGGATAAACTCCGTAACAGTCATTTCTCCCTGCCTCAGGGTCATAAACTCCCTGGTCAACCTGGAACGCACCTCGTCAGTAAAATATTTAGAGTAGAATACCTCTGTGAAGCGCGTCCAACTCAAAGTTGCCAAATCCAAAGCTATAGATGCTCCTTCCCACCACAGACGAGCGTCTCCTCCAAACAGGTAAGTCGCACAACGAACCCTATCTCCATCTTCGAGCCCCATGAACTTGAAAATAACCTCAAGGGATTTAATCCATCCCTCTGCAACCAAAGGATCTGACGTCCCTATGAACTCCTTCGGCCTCATCTTCATGAACCGCTCACAGACAGCCTCAGGCCCCGTCTGTCTGGCTACCACAATATTATTCCCCGCGAACTGTGCGAAGAACTGAGTCATCCCGGCTAACATCTGGGCATTCAAGTCTGGTGGAGGGGGTGTTGGTAAATCTCTCTCCTCGTTCTCATGACGATGCTCATCATCTCCCGTGCGATCAATAATGCGTCTAGGAGGCATGTTGTTCCATAATTATAACCCATACGTAACCAACATATATAATTCCACTATTTTCTTTAAATTTAAATAAATACTGTATACTCGTTATATTGACATAAAATTTTTCATGCAATCATGATGTAAAAATATTTCATGCTTTAAACGAAATACGTAATCGTAAAACTTACAGACCGAAGACGTGACTTCATGAGTTTCTCGAGAGCAGTAGTAGTACAACCCTTTACAAGATCATAGGCTCTGATACCAACTGTAACGCCTCAGATTCGACGACAGTCCTCACTGTACCAAGATGAGTCTTTGATAGGATCGATTAACGTAACAAGAGTGTTTAGAAGGGGGGGTTGAATAAACACTCACAATTAAAACTGATCTTTTCGAGTTTTGAGTTCAGTTTGGTGAGAAACTGATTCTCGGAATCTTGCTGGTCAATGAAAATCAGTTAAACTAAAGTAGTTGCGGAAATAACTGACTGAAAGATAGAATACAAAACTGAAATAAAATACACAAGGATTGTTTCTGGATGTTCGGAGATTTCAATTACTCCTACGTCACCCCTTCTATCTCAAGGATAGGATTTCCACTAAAAGACTTTGATCGAATACAAGATTTGTACTGACCCACATCAGTTTGGACTTATCACTGCCAAAAGCTGAAACTCTTAGTATTACAAAATGTTCTCAGTGCGTAACTGATTTTAGCACTATCGAATTTAACGATTATTACAATGTGCTAGTGAGCTCAAATTGTAGCCTTGACTGCTACGAATAAATCAAGTAAGGGTGAACTAAGATTTTGACAGAGTAACAGCGAGCTTTGAATAGAGTGATCTGTGTATTTTTTCAGCTGTTCTTCTGTCTTTTTTATAAGCTTCCCTTCTAACGGTAACTTGAGATATGTTTGAATCTTTGTATCCGTTGATTGCAACTTCATCATTCCTTGGGCATTGTTTGCTTCATTTATTGTAATGCGGCGTCTTAATTGCTTTAGCCGAAATGCGTTGTTCTAAGCTGTATTGATTGAAGTGCGGCGTTTCATATTCAGTTGCAATCTGCTATTTCTCTTTATCGGTTGAATGTTCTTTCCCGAGACATGTTTAGTTGAAGGAAGCATACGGCTGAATATATCAACTGATCGGTTTCCAACTGATCAGTTTTCTTTATTAGATCTGCCGATTTTAGTTGTTAAGTCCAGTTGCTGAATATAATTGTGCGTATCAGTTGGTTGATCAGTTTGTCAAACTCCAGAATTTAGAGTTTGGTTCATATTTTGTCAAACGCCGTAATTTCGTTTCCAACAGTTTCCTCCTTTATGGTGTTTGACAAAACTAAGTAAATAATAACTGATCGTCTGAACGCATTGTAGATAAAATAAGAGGTTGATCTCGATCATCTGAAAGCTGAATAATAATCCACACGAATACGAGATAGACTTGTAGAGATTTTTCTTCAACGAGAAGATTTCTTCTGTTGTTCTAGAATCTCTTTGATTTCTTCTAACTTTTTGTCAAACAACTCCATCTTCAAGGATAATTTTCGAACATCTGTTGATAGAAAGTTGACAGAGTTGGATATGTTTTCAACAGCAGAGGTTAAAGCGATTTGAAGTACATCTATCTTTCTTGTTACGAGTGTCTGCACAACATCAACTCTTTTGCTGATAGAGTCTTGAGTCACTGAGAGACTCTTAACCAAACCTCTGTTCTTCTGAATATCATCCACTGTTCGAGAGAGAGATGTTAAAGCATCTTGAATTGTTGTCAGTTTCTAATAGTTGAATTTTTGCAGAATGTTCCAGTTTCAGGGAATGCGCGAATTGAGTATGCGTACTCGTGTATGAATGATTGATCATTTCATTCATATTCTGCTGAATTTCCTTAATTTCTTCAAGAACTTTATCAAGCTCTGTAGAAAAATGAGGCGGAGGCTGACTAGACGTTCCTGGTTCCGTTGAGACTTGATCAAAGACCACCATGGTCTTATCAGATATCATCGTTTCAGAAACAGTCTGTGCTGGAACATCTGTTTCAGTTACTGCCCCTTGGACTGTAGGAGGTGAAGATTGATGATGATCAGCAAAGATACTTTCCTGCTGAATAGGAGAGACTGCAGGATCTTCAGTTGATTGATCATGAGCTGATGCATCTTCTTGAAAATCAGCTGAGACTTGAGCTGGCTCATCAGTTGGAAGTTTTTCAGTTGTAATCAACACATCCTCCATATTTTCAGCAATCTGTTGATTTGGTGATGGGCTAGCCACCACTGTTTGATCCTCTATTTCAGAAACAACAGGCTGAACTGGTACTTCTGTTGAGATAGGAACCTCTTGAGCGATTTGATCAGTTGAGTGATCAACTTCTTCAGAAATGGGTTCACTCATAAGAGATTCTTTCGCCACTGCTTGAATAATTTCATCAATTTTGGCAAAAGTCAACTCGGCTTCAGAGTACATCTGATGTTCCACAGCAGATGATTGTGGCACATCTTGAACAGGTTTTTCAGCAATCGGTTGTGGAGATGGCTCTTTCTGCTGGGAGGAGAATGTATCTTCTTTTGTTTTTGAACTGGAGGATTTTTCAGGGAGAACCAATTCCTGATCCTGTTCCCAAAATCTGATTTCCATTTGTAGGCCACTAAGATCTGCGTCCAGTTGGGTGAACACAGCTCTATCATAATATGCAGTTGGACCTACGGGATTGTAGTTGGATTTCAGCTTTTCAACCATTCTAGTCAGCTTTTTGGCTCGAATTTGATCAAAGAAATATTTTTTCCTCTCCAATGCCTGGGCAATTGTAGCAGCTTTGACTATTTTCAACACAATATCTTCAAGTTTAATAAACTTTTTCAGTTGGGATTTGCGCTTCAGCTCTTTGGCAAAAATCTCAGTCCTAAAATTTTTCCAACTATCAAAAGATTTTAGTTTCGATGTGGCAAATGCATTGAACTGTTCCCAAACCAGGTCAATGTGAGTTTGGATGGCATTAGATGGCCTTGTCTCTTCAACTAGCTTGCCTTTTCCTTTTTCAGTAGTGAGAATGTGAGGAATATCCAAACCAGAGTGAGAGGTGTCCACTGGTTCTCTCAATATAACGCCTTTAAATCTGGCTGGAGGCAAAATGGTAGGGCGATTTACATGAGTCAAGGGAGCTCTTACTTTAGCGGGTGCCTTTTCTTCAGTAACTGAATCATCAGGTGGAACAACCTGCAAAGGTATAGCCTAAATAGGCTGTTGGGCAGCTGATTGAGTCAAACTCTCAGTTGGAATGAATTTCACCGCTGTTATTGGTTTAGTTCGTTGCGTCCTCGGCCTCTTGACAAGCTTAGGAGAAGGAGTTTTTTCCGAATCTAATTCACTGAAAATCAGTTTTCATTTTGCAGTCTTCAGTTGGGCCAAAGTTTTGGCATTCTTGACTTGTGTTGGAGCAGGTGGTTGCGTCCCAACCGCCTGTTTGGTTTTCAAAAACTGTTTGGGAGAAATGTCCAGTTTGGTCATTGGCGGCAAGATGTTCTTGGCAGTGAAGACCTTGAACTTTGATGATTTTCCAGCATTGTCAGCTACCAATCCCTTTAGTTTCAGAAGATAACTGATTGGAATGGCAAAGCCTCTTGATTGTTTGGTAGATTGAAGCATATTCCTTAGAATATTGAAAATAATGTGCCTCCAGTTTGCTTTCTTCTTTCCCATGATGATGGTCATCGCTTGGAATATCTCAAGAGTAAGGGCAGCATAAGAGCCGGCCTTAGCCAATAAGCCCTTCGCCACAATGTCGGCTAATAACTGAACCTCATGCTTCAGTTCCTTCTAAGGATCGGAAACTTTAATTTTCCGCCCATCAGCAGACAGCAAAGATTGCATTTCCTCAATGTCAGATGTTTTTACTTCAGAGAAGCTGATGTACCCATCAGTTGGCAAAGAGAAAATTTCTCCGAAGGTCTCTTCAGATAGGATCAACAGCTGATCATTGGCAGTTACAGAGATCTTCCATCAGTAGTGACAAACCCCTTCAGATAGAATTCATTTACTTCCTTGGGGTATATCTCCTGCGAAGAATGTCCCAAAAACATCCTGAGACCAGTAGATTCAATCTTCAGAAAGACGTTCTTAACATCATCTTCTTGAACTGATAAAACTGAGTCAAAATCAATGGCCATAGCGTTCAACACGTGAGCTGGGATTTGATTCGCCATTTCGAAAGATAAAATGATCTGAAATTCGTAAAAGATAAGCTTTGGAATTAGTATGCTCTTAGGAACTGATTGTATGCGTAAGAAAGAAAACTGAATTGAAGCGGGCATAATACATTTGTTCGTGACTATTCAAATTCAGGACACGTGTCAGTCCAAAAAATTTTAATAAAAATATGTGTACGTGTGCTGTAAGCGTGTGTGCAAAAATTGAGCGGTTTAAAATATGCCACGTTATGAAACTGCAGTCACGTTAGTTGATTTTGATTATAATAAGTTTTTTTTTTTAATTTGTTAACTTATGTGAGAAGATTTGTAAAATATCTAGCTGAACAATCAGTTTGGAAACTGATTCATTTCAGTTGAGAATTCACAAACAATTGTCCTCTCAGTTAATATTTTCAAAAACTGATATTCCCCCTTAATCGGTGTATAGAATAATTAAAGTGACGATATAAAATAAATTTAAGGGTCAGAAAGATTATCGTTTGCTGAAACGTTGACGGACCTTCAGCTTCCATGATTTTCAGCTATAAATAGATGTAACACGGTTAGTTTCAGTCATATTGGTGAAAATATTCAAGACAAAAAGAATGGCAGATACGAGTAGCTCGAGTGCTTCGCCGTTTGCTCTGGAGACCAGGAAGACTGTTATAGAAGATGAAGTCTTCTATAAGAGTCTTCACTACTGGGAAAAGTTACAGAAGCTTGAGTTCGTGTATAATACTGGGGAGGCTACCACTCCTGCACTGGTGGCAGAGTTGAAAAAATTGCGGGAGCACTTGAACATAGTTGTGTGGGTGGACGCCTTTAAGGATGGTCATATCTATCAGCTAATGCTTCGAAAGGAACTGAAAATCCTTAAGCGCATAGCTGTTTCTCAAAGCTCTGTCAAGACATCTACCGCACCTTTATCCGCTTGGTTGAAAATGTGGATAATTGTTGTAGAGGAAAAATATGATGATGTAATCCGTGCAAACGTTTATGGTTGAATGAAGTATTTATATGAGCTTAACTTTGTTTTTCTCTTTCCTGCAAATGATAAACTTCATCATTTGTTATATAGATGAATTCCGAACTTTAAATAGATTAATTGATGAAAGACTAACTTATATCAGTTGACTATGAACTGAAATCAGTTAAGCATTAAGTAATAAATGGCAAACTGATATCAGTTGATAATGAACAACTGATAAATAAGAAGCCTGGGTAAATGAGAAAAACGCTTCGGTTGACTCGAGACTCTTAAGCTTCTTCAACATTTAATGTCATCTGTCTATAAGAAAGAGGATAGAGATAAAATCTGAGATAATAACAGTTCAATATGTCGGATTCAAGTAATTCTGATGCATGCGGCAGTACGCATATTCAAGTTACTGAGCAATTAAGTCCTTATTTAGAAGAGTTGAAGAAAACGATGGAGGAATATGTCTTGACGAAAGTGATGTCAACATGGTTCAAAATTCATGATTTGCAGAGGATAAGTAGTAGTGGTGCTGCTCCTTCTCGTGCTCAAGCAGCAACAACAAGAAAATACATTGATCGTTTTGAAGTTAGGAATGTTACAAACCTGGTTGATGACAATGTTCTGTTACATGCGATGCTACGGAAGGAATGACATGTAATTGAGAAGATTTCTACAACTGAATCATTTTCTAGAATCCGAATATATGAGTTGAATAATTTGATTACAGAATGGCAAGATTAAGTTGGTTCTAAGTTATCTTCTGTAAGATGGAATCGATTTTATTCTTAATAAAGTATCATTTCCAATTTGTTGTTGTGTTCTTATTTTCTGCAAATAATTTTATTAGTAAAACAGCAACAATAATAATTTTAAGACAAGTCAATTAAACCAAGAATATTGAGAAAGTAAGAAAAATTAGTCTCGGGTAATGGTTTGGTGAAGATGTCAGCTGCTTGTTGCTTAGTTGAAATATATTCCAGTCTGATGTCCTTCTTCAAAGATGATCTCTAATGAAGTGGTGCCTGACATCTATATGCTTGGTCCTTGACTGAAGAACTGGATTATAGGTGATGGCAATTATGCTCGTATTGTTACAAAATATGGGCGATTCATTTGGAATTACTCCATAATCTTTCAGTTGTTGCTGGATCCAGATCAGTTGTACACAAAAACTACCAGCAGCAAGGTATTCTGCTTCAGTTGTTGAGATAGCTATGGATGTCTGCTTTTTGCTGAACCAAGATATCAGTCTGTCTCCTAGAAACTGACAAGATCTACTTGTACTTTTGCGATCAAGCTTACATCCTGCATAATCTGCATCTGAATATCCAACTAAATTGAAAGTAGAGTCTTTAGAATACCATAACCCAACATTTTGTGTACCCTTAAGATATTTCAAAATTCTTTTAGCAGTTGAGAAATGTGATTGCTTAGGATTAGCTTGAAATCTAGGAAAGTTGTGATTTACAAAACCTGGGGGTTGTTCAACATATACTTCCTCTTGTAGTTGACCGTTCAGGAATGCACTCTTTACATTCATCTGATATACCTTGAATTTCTTGTGTGATGCATAAGCAAGAAAAATTCTGATTGCTTCCAGTCTTGCAACTGGAGCATACGTCTCATCATAGTCAATTCCTTCTTTTTGCCTATATCCTTGTGCCACTAATCTTGCTTTGTTTTGTACAACTGAACCATCCTCGTTCAGTTTATTTCTGTATACTCATTTTGTAGCTATAATAGTTTTTGAAATTGGTCTTGGAACTAAGTTCCAGACATTGTTATAAGTGAACTGATTTAGCTCTTTTTGCATTGCATTTACCAAGTTAGGATCAGCAAGAGCTTCATCAGTTTTCTTTGGTTCTAGTTGTGAAACAAAAGCTGAATAGATAAATAAATTTAGCATTTGATTGCGAGTTCTTATTGGATCAGATGGATTTCCTATTACCAGTTCAGGTGGGTGTGATTTTCTCCATCTGTACTCAGTATTTGTTGTATCAGCAATTTCTTCAGTTGGTAACTGAACACAGTTTTCAGTCTCAGTTGGTGCTTCGTCAATTGGTATTTGAATGTTATCATTATGCTCTGTCAACTGATCATCAGCAACGACTTCCTGCACATCTGATTGGTCCAGTACTTCAGGTTCAGATGTTTAAAGTATGTTTTGATAGGCATGACTTTCATTTTTGTCATCATCTTCCAAACTGATATCTGTAAATCGATCAACTAGCTCAACTTGATCAGTTGGCTTATTAGTTAGTTCAGTTTCATCGAAATCAACATGGGCAGATTCTTCAACATTTAGGTTTTTCTTGTTGAAGACTCTATAGGCTATACTAACTGATGAGTATCCAAGAAATATACTTTCTGCATATTTAGCATCAAACGCTTTTAAATAATTTTTACCATTATCAAGAATAAAACATCTGCAGCCGAATATTTTGAAATAAGTAATTATACTTTTTCTTCCATGCCAGATCTCATAAGATGTTTTCATATGATTCTTATTAATCATTGATCTGTTCTCAGTATAACACGCAGTGTTTACTGCCTCTGCACAAAATCTTTGAGAAATACCAGAATCAGCAAGCATTGTTCTGGCAGCTTCTTTAAGAGTCCGATTTCTTCTCTCAGCTACACCATTTTGCTGAGGAGTTCTGGCTGCTGAGAGCTCATGCTTAATTCCAGCATTTTCTAGGAAATTTGAAAGAGTTTAATTGATGAATTCAGTTCCTCGATCAGATCTGATTCGATCAATTCCAACTGATTTTTCATTTAAAATTCTTTTGAAGAGCTTTATTAGTTGCGAAACAGTATGGTCTTTAGATTTGAGAAAAATAACCCAAGTAAATCTTGAAAAATCATCTACGACTACCAAGGTGTATTTCATTCCTCCTAAGCTCATGACTGGTATAGGACCAAAGAGATCCATGTGCAACAGTTCTAAGCATTGGGATGAAGATTTACATCCCTTGTTTTTAAAAGAGGATCGTACTTGTTTACCATACTGACATGCTGAGCAAAGTTTTTCTTTTGAAAAGTCTATTTTGGGCAAACCACTTACAAGTTCATGTTTACTCAGATTGGCAATGAATTTCAAGTTTAAATGATTTAGTCTCTTATGCCACAACCAGGTTTTAGATGATTTGGAAACAATAAAACAAACTGGTGCATAAGTTTGATCATTCCAACTGACTTTATATGTGTTTCCACAACGTTTGCCAGTTAGTATGATTTCATCAGTTGAAGTTTTGACTAAACATGAGTTTTTGTCAAATTGTACTGAGAATCCACTGACGCTTAACTGACTGATGCTAATCAACTTATACTTTAGGTTTTCTACTAATAGAACATCTTTAAAAGTAAAGTTACCATGGATAAGCTTACCCTTACCCACAGTTCTACCTTTGGAATTGTCCCCGAAACTGATGTTTTGACCAGTGTATTTGATCTGTTGGGATAACGCACTTGCATCTCCTGTCATATGTCGTGAGCATCCACTGTCCAAATACCATATTGAGTTCTTGTTTGTACCTGTTACCTGCAATCACACATATAATATAACTTGGTACCCATATCTATTTGGTTCCTGAACTGATTAGTCCCTTAGGAATCCACACTTGGATTAGTCTAATAGACTTTCCGGTAGCTGTATTCCAAATGGTTTTTCTCAGCTTTTGTGTGCTTGGTGTGTAGTGTACAGATGATACAATATTTGTTATAGCTTTATTCAACTGATTGTTCAGTCTATATCTCTTCTGAACTGGCTTGCAGTTATAGTAATTGAAATAGCTATTCGAATAGTTCTTGTGAGACCTCTTTGATGACTGACTTTGTGAATCAGTTGAGAATTTTTGACTATAAACAATCTCATATCTTCAAGCCTTGTTCATATTCTCAGTAGGTTGCTCAATCAGTTTACATGGCTCAATTTGTTCTTGTATCACTGCTGTTTTGACAAAATGAATGTATTTCCCTTTGTCTATTTTTGGCTTTAGTTGAGTATCATTTGGATATATTTCTCCTTGAGTGTTGAACCCTAAACCAGTTTTATCAGAACCTGATTTTTGTGAATTCTGCATCTCATTCAGTGCAGTAGATGACTTGTTCCAAGACTAAATGAGCTCAGTCTGTTTTGAGTTTTCAAGAATCAACTTCTCGATTATTGACTTATTTTTGTTTCTCTTTGCTCTTAACTCAGCAATTTCCCTTTTTAGACTCAACCCATCAACTGATTCATCAGTTTTTGTTTTATTGTCTGTGGGATCAGTTTGCTTTGCTTTTATTTTTTTCAAATGATGATGCAAGCTTTTGATACTCATTTACCATGTCATGTAGTGTTAGAATGAGTTCTTCTCGTGTGAAATCAGTTGAGCTGAAATCAAACACCTGTTGGCTAGATGATTCTTCTTCTGCATCATTAGCCATTAAGCACTTGACTTCCTCATCATCACTAGAGCTGCATGAGCTTTCTGTGTAGTGCCCAAAATCAGTACACGTAAATTCCATGCATTTATTTAATTATTAAGGCATTTATTTAATTTTAAAATGAGTCTTAGTGGTGCATGATTTATTTAAATGCTTTATTTTAAATTATTCATGTTTATGTGATGCACGTTAAAATATTTTCTCGAGTTTCATGTTTCAGGCGATTATTCGAGGCGGGATTGAGGAAGAGACCGGCGACGATTTTTGGCAATTTTAAGCATTGTATTTTATTTTAAGGTTAAGGATGGAACATTTTAAATAATTTATTTAGTTTTAGCATTTTAAAAGCTTGATTAATTATTTAGTGATTTTAGAGTTTAAAACTTTTAATAATTAAATGTTTTGTTAAAGATAGAGGTGGATTAGTCTTTTAATTAGTTGTTAATTACTAATTAAGCAATTTATTTTCCTAATTAACATCCTTAATCCCCTCCCCACTACCCAACTCACGCCACACACACACTACATGTTTTACACACACCTATATACGTTTCACACAACACACACTTACACATTTCATCTCATATCTCTTTTTCAGAAGAAAATTTTAGGGTTCTAAGCACCAAGTGCAGCCACCCCTCTCCTCTATATTTTTCCAGCAAGAATTTTGTTGGTTTTCTTCAAAGAAAATCGAGCCAAGTCGTCCGGGATCGTCTCTCGCATCATCTCCGCTTCGGTATCGCCGTGTCGTGAGTTTTAATATAAAAAAAGCACGTATATTCTGTTTGTTTCTGCGTCGATCATGTCATAGTATGCATTGCGATGTATTTTGTATGAAAATCATGTGAATGTTGTGTAGAAGTTTGAGCAATTATGTTTAGATCACTTTTGAAACCGTTTTTGGATCTAAAGTCACATTTTTTCTGTCTTTTTAAATACTACGAATTGTCGGTCGTGATTTTGAGAAAACTTTAAACACAAAAATCATAGAACTTTTTGATACCTTTGATTTGATATAAAATTCAAAAATTATGGATAAAAATTGAGTGAGTTATGGCGTTTTTCGTGGGAGTACTCAAACTGCGTTTTTTAGAAAATTATGTATTGATGTGTTCTTGAAGTTTTATTGTTGCAGGCTTTGTTGGAATCGACGGGTGATCGCTGCTGCGTATAGGTATATTGTTAATGATGATGGGATGGTTATTGACGTTTCGTTTTGTGTCGTTAGGCACTTGGGAGAGCGAGTAGTTGTAAAAACTATTTTTGGTGTCAAAATTTGAGGTTATGGGTCTTATTGTATTGCGTGAGGCGCGTCGTTTCTTTGGGAATGTTTGGGACGTTTTGTGGAGTCGAGTTAGTGCCATGGTGTCCTAAGCTGAGTCTCGAGGCGTTGTTCATTGTCTGTGTAATCAAAGTTGGAGAAAATAAGCTTCTAAGTCGCGGGTCCAGTGCCCTCGGCACCCGAGCGATAATATAGTACCGCCCGAGCGCCACTCCTTCTGTCCGAGGGTAGCGTCTAGTATACCTGGCGCTCGAGCGGTGATAAATTACCACCAGAGCGCGGCCCCATCTGTAGGAGATGTTTGGTTTCACTTAGTTGTAGGTTCAAATAGTGAGTTCATGTCTTTTATTGTTGGGAAATGTTCACACAGCACTTTAAGTATTGTTCGGGGTTCGATGTCACGGTTAGTATGATTAAACGAGGTCAAGTCCCAAATGAACAAGAATGTCCTAAGCTGCTTATTCACCTTGGTGGTGAGCTTGAGTACCTAAGTCTAAATTATGCAAGTTAAGTATCTTAAAATCATGTTAGTCTGTGCAGCAGCGGCACCAAAGCGAGCTCCAACGAATCCCTCAACGCCAAGTAAGTATGTTCGACGTGCAAAGAAAATATTTTCAGGTTTTTGAGGTATGCTAATTGTCTTGTGACCAAATTATGTTTGGGATTGGAAAGCGTTAAACTATGAGCGGGGACCAGTCCGCCCGTTAAATTATGAACGGGTTTAGATCGAGATTGAAAAGCGTTAAATTATGAACGTGGACCAATCAGCCCGTTAAATTATGAACTGGGATCTCATGTATGTGGCAGTGGATACGTCCCTGTCATCCCAGTACTGTGGTTAGTCTGATCAGGCGATTATGATATAGGTCACTTGCTTTGAAACATGCCTCTAAGCAAAATGATGAAGTTATGTATGTTCTAGTATGTTCAAGTATGCAATCATGTTTAAGAAAAGTTTTATGTTGACGACACGTCTATGTATGTATGTACGTATGTTCATGTTTTGTTATGCAAGATCCAGTTTCATGTATGTACTCCTTATTTTAAAGTTGCATGTGGTTTTATTATGTAGTACTTGCTACCTTCCAGTTTATACGTGTTGAGTCTTTAGACTCACTAGACTTGATCGATGCAGGTGATGAGTATGTTGAAGAGGCTGGAGGTGGGGACCAAGGAGCTGGCTTGGACTGAGTTGAAGGCTAGACCCGAGGACCGCCCAAGTTTTGAAGTTTTTATGAAATGTCGAATACTCTGATTTCACGCTTCTGGATATGAAATTTCAAACAAATATTTTGTCAAACTTTATTTTGAGATCTTTTGTCCACTGTTGAGACGTACGGTTTTACGTTATCAAGTTTAAAGTTTGACTACTATTTTAAAAAAATTTTAATTTTTCCGCAAATTTTAAGTAGAAAAGTACGGTACGTTACAGTTGGTATCAGAGCCGATCTCTCTTAGTACGGTGTGGTTCGGGGACGAACCAAGCGGAAGCTGGTGGGCATGTGAGGCCCGGGGCCGAAGAGGGCGGGGGGTGATCGCTGGTGCCATCTGTTTCACGGACAATGAGCGGCTCCTGTCAGGCTTCTAGGTGGAGGGAACATGAATGAACCGATCCCACACGGGAATGAGAGGGATTCCGAGACTGTTCAATGTAATGGACTGTACAGTTGAAGAGGGCTTAAAAGATTTGATTTGTCTTACTCATATCACGAAGGTGCATCTTCTTTTCGGTAGCTCATCACATAAGAACTCCAAAGTTAAGCGTGCTTGGCTTGGGGCAATTCTGGGATGGGTGACCTCCTGGAAAATTTCCTAGGGTGCGTGTGAGTGAGGACATAAGCACGCTGGAAAGACTCGTCTTGGTACAGTTAGGACAGTCGTCGAATCTGGGCGTTACAGTTGGTATCAGAGCAGTGTTCTTGTAAAGGGTTACGCCTACTGCCAGTCGCAAGAAGCTCGCAAAGTCACCCCTCGAGTCTGTAAGTTTTAAAGTTTTGCATTATGTATGTAGTAAGCATTGAATCATGATTTCAGCATGCCCATGTTTTTAATTTAAAGTACGTGCATTTTATGCTATTAGTATCATGTTCATGCATATTGGGTTTATGTGGTGGGTAAATTGTTGGAACAGTATGCCTCCCAGACATGTGTTTAACCGCGAAGCTAGAGAGGAGAACCGAGAGGCCCGAGAGGAGGAGAGGGTCACTCCTCCTCGTCCACCTCCAGATATGCAGGCGCAGATGCTTGCAGGTATGACGCAGTTTTTCGCGCAGATTGCGGGGAACCACTCTGCGGTTAATGTAGAGGCGAGGCCCCGACCAGGGGCTGTGTATGAAAGGTTTAGGAGGATGGATCCTAAGGAGTTCTCGTGGACTACTGACCCGATGATTGCTGAGGGATGGATTAAGTCCATCGAAGTAATCTTTGATTTCATGGAGCTGGCAGATGCAGGCCGAAGCAGGTGTGGCATATTCCTTCTAGCAGGGGATTCCAGACGGTGGCGGGAGAGCGCATCAGTGTCAGTGAATTTGCGAACACTGACTTGGGATGGTTTTAAGGAGGTTTTCTACTCCAAGTACTTCACTGAGAAAGTACGCTCCCGATTGACTAGGGAGTTCATGTCGCTGCGACAGGGAGACAGCAGCGTGGCAGACTTCGTCCGGAAGTTTAAGAGGGGGTGTTACTTTGTCCCCCTGATAGCTAATGATGCCCGAGAGAAGTTGAGGCATTTTATGGATGGATTGCGGCCGGTCTTGCGCCGTGACGTTCGAGCTGCTGGTCCTGCTACTTACTCAGTTGCCGTATCGAGAGCTTTGGCGGCAGAGCAAGATCAGCGAGACATTGAGGCTGCCAGGCAGGGCAAGAGGCCCTATCAGGCACCACCGCAGCACCAGCAGCAGCAGCATCAGCGACCCCAGCATAAGAGGCCTTCCCAGGGGCCGCCAGGGAAGAAACCTTATCAGGGACCGCCTAAGGGCAAGGGTCCGATTCAGCAGCAGGGGGCGCCTCAGAAGCCCGTTGTTTTCCCAGTGTGTCCTAAGTGCAACCGCCAGCACCCGGGGCAATGTTTATATGGATCAGGCAAGTGTTTCAAATGTGGATCTAGTGACCACATGCTGAAGGAGTGCCCACAGTGGAAGCAGCCAACCCAGGGCAGGGTGTTCGCCATTCATGCATAAGAAGCAAACCCAGACACGACTTTGCTGACCGGTAAACTTTTCTACCTAAGGTCAGTATTATTTTTGCTTTGCATGTTTTGAATTTTATTTGGGATTGTTACGGTGCTAGTAATATTTTTGAGTGATTTGGGATAGTAATTTTTTACTACGCTTGAGGTTAATGTTAGAATTTTTGGGGATATAAGTTTGTGTTGTGCTAATGTCCCTCAGGAAATATTTTCATTAAGAGAATAGCCATTCAGGCCCTGATAGACTCAGGAGCCACCCATTCTTTCATATCAGAGACGTTCGCCAGTCACTTGGATATCAAGACGATTAGTCTCGACGTGAATTACTCAGTGACAGTTTCATCAGGGGAAGAATTGTCAGCTACTAGTGTGGTTAGGGACATTGATCTGGAATTGCAAGGCCACCTAGTGTATGCCGACTTGATCGTCTTTCCAATGCCGGAATTCGATATTATCTTGGGTATGGACTGGTTGACAAAGAACAGGGTCTTGATCGAATTTCAGAAGAGATCAGTTTTGGTTAGACCATTGGGCATGGAGCAGTTTCTGTTTGAACCAGCCAGATGGAGAAGTTTCCCTCGTATGATCTCCTGCATGCAGGATAGGAGACTTATTTCTAAGGGATGTCAGGCTTTCTTGGCCAACATCGTATCCACACCTGACATGACCACTCAGTTTTTATCAGACGTGCCAGTAGTCAGAGACTTCCCAGACGTCTTTCACGATGACGTCATAGGTCTTCCACCAGAGAGAGAGGTGGAGTTTGCTATCGATCTTATTCCAGGCACAGTGCCAATCTCTAAGGCACCGTACCGACTAGCTCCAGCTGAGATGCTAGAACTTAAACAGCAGATACAAGAACTTCTTGACAAGGAATTTATTCGCCCTAGTTTCTCTCCATGGGGCGCACCAGTGCTGTTCGTAAAGAAGAAAGATGGGAGCATGAGGCTGTGTATCGATTACCGAGAGCTGAACAAGGTAACGATCAAGAACAAATACCCACTTCCAAGGATCGAGGACTTGTTCGATCAGTTGCAGGGAGCTTCAGTGTTCTCTAAGATAGATCTTCGATCGGGGTATCATCAGCTGAAGGTGAAAGATGCAGATGTTCACAAGACAGCCTTCAGAACCAGATATGGGCATTACGAATTCTTAGTGATGCCATTTGGACTGACGAATGCCCCAGCAATTTTCATGAACCGAGTATTCCAACCTTACCTTGATAAATTCGTCATAGTGTTTATTGACGATATCCTTATTAACCCGTAGAGCCATGAGGTGCACAGTTAAAATTTGAGGACGGTTTTACAGACGTTGCAGAGTCGCAAGTTATTTGCGAAGTTCAGTAAGTGTGAGATTTGGTTAGAGAAGGTAGCGTTTTTGGGGCATATAGTGTCTAGCAGTGGTATTGAGGTAGATCCAGCTAAGGTAGTAGCCGTTAAGGAATGGGTCGAGCCGAAGAATGCTTCAGAGATCCGCAATTTCCTAGGCCTAGCAGACTACTACATGAAATTTATTCAGGGATTTTCTTCGATATCAGTGCCACTCACTTCACTTACAAAGAAGAATGCGAAATTCGTGTGGAGTGATGAATGTGAGAAGAGCTTTGATACATTGAAGCAAGCTCTTATTTCAGCGCCGGTATTAGCCATGCCAGCAGGGCAAGGCGACTTTGTGTTGTACACCGATGCATCTAAGCTTGGTTTAGGCGCAATATTGATACAGCATGGTCGAGTTATAGCTTATGCTTCTAGGCAGTTGAAAGTGCATGAGAAGAACTACCCAACTCACGATCTTAAATTAGCCGCAGTAGTCTTTGCGTTGAAGATTTGGAGACACTACTTGTATGGCGAGAAATGCCAGATATTCACAGATCACAAGAGTCTCAAATACTTCTTCATGTAGAAAGAACTGAATATGAGGCATAGGCGATGGTTGGAGTTAGTGAAAGACTACGACTGCGAAATTAGCTACCATCCGGGAAAGGCTAACGTTGTGGCAGACGCCCTGAGCAGAAAAGTCGCAGTCATAGCACAGGTGTCAGTGCAGGGACCTCTTCAGTCCGAGATTCAGAAATTTGGCCTAGAGATTTATCGTAAGGGCAGAGCTCCCAGACTATCTAATCTGACAGTCAAGTCTGATTTGCTGGACCGTATCCGTCAAGGACAGTCTTCAGATGAACAGTTACAGAAGTGGAAACTGAAAGATGAAGCCAAGGTCAGTGTGCTCTACTCAGTGTCAGACGGTATTGTGAGATATAGGGGAAGAATGTGGGTGCCTAACGTATATTCGATCAGAGAAGATATCTTATCAGAGGCACTTGCATCTCCGTATTCAATCCACCGGGATGTACCAAGATGTACAAAGACCTGCAGATCTTGTATTGGTGGCCAGGGATGAAGAGAGACATCCGCAGATTTGTGTCTGAATGCCTCACTTGTCAGCAGGTGAAGGCAGAGCATCAGAGACCAGCAGGATTGGTTAAGCCACTCCCCATCCCGAAGTGGAAATGGGAGAATGTTACAATGGACTTTGTGGTTGGTTCGCCGAGGTCAGTCAGAGGATCGAATTCTTTTTGGGTGATAGTGGATCGACTCACTAAGTTGGCACATTTCTTGCCAGTGAAGACGACTTTCTCCATGACGCAGTATGCGGAGCTTTATATCAGGGAGAGCATTCGATTGCATGGAATCCCAGTTACTATTGTGTTCGACAGGGACCCGAGGTTTACTTCATCCTTTTGGAAGAGTTTGCATGCAGCCATGGGGACAAAGTTGCTATTCAGTACAGCTTTTTACCCGCAGACAGATGGCCAGTCTGAGCGAGTGATTCAGATTTTGGAGGACTTATTGTGAGCCTGTATGATCGATTTCCAAGGAACTTGGGAAGCTAAGCTACCTCTAGTGTAGTTTACATACAACAACAGTTACCAAGCATCTATTGGTATGGCTCCCTATGAAGCATTATATGGAAGGAAGTGCAGATCGCCGATTCATTGAGATGAAGTCGGAGAGAGAGCAGAACTTGGGCCAGAGATAGTTCAGCAGACGGCAGATGTGGTGGTCAAGATTCGAGACAGAATGAAGACCGCCCAGAGTCGTCAGAGAAGTTATGCTGAGAAAACAAGGAGAGATCTCGAGTTTGCCGTAGGTGACCATGTTTTTATAAAGATAGCACCTAGGAAGGGTGTTATGAGATTTGGGAAGAGAGGCAAGCTGAGTCTGAGATTTATTGGACCTTTCGAAATTCTTGACAGAGTTGGGACACTAGCGTATCGTGTTGCTCTTCCGCCGAATCTGGCCGGGGTACACAATGTGTTCCACGTCTCAATGGTGAGAAAGTACCTAGCTAATCCTTCGCATGTTCTAAGTTATGAGCCGTCGCAGTTGGCTCCAGACCTGCCTTACGAAGAGAGATCTATCCAAATCCTAGACAGACAGGAGCGTAGACTTCGGAACAAGAAGACTAAGTTGGTCAAAGTCCGGTGGCTTAATCAATCAGTGGAAGAAGCCACTTGGGAGACCAAAGCAGACATGAGGCTTCGCTATCCGGATTTGTTCGGTAAGATTTAATTTCGAGGACGAAATTTATATAAGTGGGGGAGGAACTATAGTGCCCAAAATCAGTACACGTAAACTTCATGCATTTATTTAATTATTAAGGCATTTATTTAATTTTAAAATAAGTCTTAATGGTGCATGATTTATTTAAATGCATTATTTTAAATTATTTATGTTTATGTGATGCATGTTAAAATATTTTCTCGAGTTTCATGTTTCAGGCGATTATTCGAGTCGGGATCGAGGAAGAGACCGACGACGATTTTTGGCAATTTTAAGCATGGTATTTTATTTTAAGGTTAAGGATGGAACATTTTAAATAATTTATTTAGTTTTAGCATTTTAAAAACTTGATTAATTATTTAGTGATTTTAGAGTTTAAAACTTTTAAAGATTTATTTTATGTGCACTATATTTTTAATTAAATGTTTTGTTAAAGATAGAGGTGGATTAATCTTTTAATTAGTTGTTAATTACTAATTAAGCAATTTATTTTCCTAATTAACATCCCTAATCCCCTCCCCACTACCCAACTCACGCCACACACACACACACTACACGTTTTACACAAACCTATATACGTTTCACGCAACACACACATACACATTTCATCTCATATCTCTTTTTAGAAGAAAATTTTAGGGTTCTAAGCACCAAGTGCAGCCGCCCCTCTCCCCTATATTTTTCCAGCCAGAATTTCGTTGGTTTTCTTCAAAGAAAATCGAGCCAAGTCGTCCGGGATCGTCTCTCGCATCATCTCCGCTTCGGTATCGCCGTATCGTGAGTTTTAATATTAAAAAGACACGTATATTCTGTTTCTTTCTATGTCGATCATGTCATAGTATGCGTTGCGATGTATTTTGTATGAAAATCATGTGAATGTTGTGTAGAAGTTTGAGCAATTATGTTTAGATCACTTTTGAAACCGTTTTTGGATTTAAAATCACATTTTTCTGTATTTTTAAATACTACGAATTGTCGGTCGTGATTTTTAGAAAACTTTAAACACAAAAATCATAGAACTTTTTGATACCTTCTATTTGATATAAAATTCAAAAATTATGGATAAAAATTGAGTGAGTTATGGCGTTTTTTGTGGGACTGCTCAAACTGCATTTTTCAGAAAAGTATGTATTGATGTGTTCTTGAAGTTTTATTGTTGCAGGCTTCGTTGGGGATTGACGGGTGATCGCTGCTGCATATAGGTATATTGTTAATGATGATGGGATGGTTATTGACGTTTCGTTTCGTGTCGTTAGGCACTTGGGAGAGCGAGTAGTCGTAAAAACTATTTTTGGTGTCAAAATTTGAGGTTATGGGTTTTATTGTATTGCGTGAGGCGCGTCGTTTCTTTGGGAATGTTTGGGACGTTTTGTGGAGTCGAGTTAGTGCCATGGTGTCCTAAGATGAGTCTCGAGGCGTTGTTCATTGTCTGTGTAATCAAAGTTGGAGAAAATCAACTTCTAAGTCGCGGGTCCAGTGCCCTCGGCGTCCGAGCGGTAATATAGTACCGCCCGAGCGCCACTCCTTCTGTCCGAGGGTAGCGTCTAGTATACCAGGCGCTCGAGCGGTGACAAATTACCGCCTGAGCGCGGCCCCATCTGTAGGAGATGTTTGGTTTCACTTAGTTGTAGGTTCAAATAGTGAGTTCATGTCTTTTATTGTTGGGAAATGTTCACACAGCACTTTAAGTATTGTTCGGGGTTCGATGTCACGGTTAGTATGATTAAACGAGGTCAAGTCCCGAATGAACTAGAATGTCCTAAGCAACTTATTCACCTTGGTGGTGAGCTTGAGTACCTAAGTATAAGTTATGCAAGTTAAGTATCTTAAAATCATGTTAGTCTGTGCAGCAGCGGCCCCAAAGCGAGCTCCAACGAATCCCTCAACGCCAAGTAAGTATGTTCGACGTGCAAAGAAAATATTTTCAAGTTTTTGAGGTATGCTAATTGTCTTGTGACCAAATTATGTTTGAGATTGGAAAGCGTTAAACTATGAACGGGGACCAATCCGACCGTTAAATTATGAACGGGTTTAGATCGAGATTGGAAAGCGTTAAATTATTAACGTGGACCAATCAGCCCGTTAAATGATAAACGGGGATCTCATGTATGTGGCAGTGGATACGTCCCTGTCATCCCAGTACTGTGGTTAGTCTGATCAGGCGATTATGATATAGGTCACTTGCTTTGAAACATGCCTCTACGCAAAATGATGAAGTTATGTATGTTCTAGTATGTTCAAGTATGCAAGCATGTTTAAGAAAAGTTTTATGTTGACGGCACATCTATGTATGTATGTACGTATGTTCATGTTTTGTTATGCAAGATCCAGTTTCATGTATGTACTCCTTATTTTAAAGTTGCATATGGTTTTATTATGTAGTACTTGCTACCTTCCAGTTTATACGTGTTGAGTTTTTAGACTCACTAGACTTGAGCGATGCAGGTGATGAGTATGTTGAAGAGGCTAGAGGTGGGGACCAAGGAGCTGGCTTGGACTGAGTTGAAGGCTAGACCCGAGGACCGCCCAAGTTTTTAAGTTTTTATGAAATGTCGAATACTCTGATTTCACGCTACTAGATATGAAATTTCAAACAAATATTTTGTCAAACTTTATTTTGAGATCTTTTGTCCACTGTTGAGACGTACGGTTTTACGTTATCAAATTTGAAGTTTGACTACTCTTTTAAGAAAATTTTAATTTTTCCGCAAATTTTAAGTAGAAAAGTACGGTATGTTACATTCTGGTTCTGACTCCTCACTGTCAGTTTCTGTCCATTTAGATTTGTTTTCTTCAGCTAAGAGTACCTCATGTTTCTTTCTGAATGACTTCTTATCTTCCTTGGGTCTTTTTTTGGTGCTCATATGATTTCTTTCTTCTATCAGTTGAGCCTTGACTGTCCTTCTTGGGTTTAGGACAATCAGCAATAAAGTGACCTGATTTGCCACAGTTGTAGCAGGCATTTGATTCATCTTTGAAACTGTTCCTTTGGTATGGCTTCTGGAAATTTCCTTGATTCTTTCTCATGAACCTTCCAAATCTTTTGATGAACAATGACATAGCATCACTGCTCAACTGATCAGCAGATTTCTCGACTGAACTGATTGGTTCTGTTCTGACAGCAGCTAGAGCAGTTGTGGCTGCAGGGGTAGATGGTTCTCCTTCTCTGGTCTGAAGCTCAAATTCATAAGCCTTTAAATCAACAAACTGATCATGAAGTTCAATTTGGTTCAGATCTTTGGATTCCTCATTGCCATGGTCTTGACATCCCATTCCTTGGGAAGACCTCTCATTACCTTCAGTGCAATCTCTTTGTTGGGATACACTTTTCCAAGTGCATTTAACTCATTGATGATACTGCTTATTATTTTATCATACTCGTGCATTGATTCTCCTGCTTTCATTTTGATGTTATCAAACTTTTGAACAGCAACATAAAGTTTATTTTCTTTGGTTTGATCATTTCCTTCACACAGCTGGATCAGCTTTTCCCAAATTTTTTTGGCTGACTTACAAATCTTTATTTTGCTGAAGGTTACTTTGTCCAACGTTTTGTACAGAATGTCTTTAGCCACGTTATCAAGATTTGCTTTTCTTTTATCTTCAGTCATCCATTCATCTCTGGGCTTTTCTATTCTTTGTGTTGCCCCTTCTGTTATGGCAACTGCTGTATTTGTTTTTAGAATCTTCATGGGTCCATCAGTTATGACATACCACATGTCATCATCTTGTGCAGCTAAATGAGCCTGCATTCTGAATTTCCAATCATCAAATTCTTCTCTGGAAAACATAGGAATTTTGTTGAATGAAGTCATGCTAGCAAGTTTATAGATCAAAAGTATTCAAGAACAAGATTCAACTGCTCTGATACCACTTGATAGGATCGATTAACGTAACAAGATTGTTTAGAGGGGGGTTGAATAAACACTCACAATTAAAACTGATCTTTTCGAGTTTTGAGTTCAGTTTTGTGAGAAACTGATTCTCGGAATCTTGCTGGTCAATGACAATCAGTTAAACTAAAGTAGTTGCGGAAATTAACTGACTGAAAGATAGAATACAAAACTGAAATAAAATACACATGGATTGTTTCTGGATGTTCGGAGATTTCAATTACTCCTACGTCACCCCTTCTATCTCAAGGATAGGATTTCCACTAAAAGACTTTGATCGAATACAAGATTTGTACTGACCCACATCAGTTTGGACTTATCACTGCCAAAAGCTGAAACTCTTAGTATTACAAAATGTTCTCAGTGCGTAACTGATTTTAGCACTATCGAATTTAACGATTATTACAATGTGCTAGTGAGCTCAAATTGTAGCCTTGACTGCTACGAATAAATCAAGTAAGGGTGAGCTAAGATTTTGACAGAGTAAGAGCGAGCTTTGAATAGAGTGATCTGTGTATTTTTTCAGCTGTTCTTCTGTCTTTTTTATAAGCTTCCCTTCTAACGGTAACTTGAGATATGTTTGAATCTTTGTATCCGTTGATTGCCACTTCATCATTCCTTGGGCATTGTTTGCTTCATTTATTGTAATGCGGCGTCTTAATTGCTTTAGCCGAAATGCGTTGTTCTAAGCTGTATTGATTGAAGTGCGGCGTTTCATATTCAGTTGCAATCTGCTATGTCTCTTTATCGGTTGAATGTTCTTTCCCGAGACATGTTTAGTTGAAGGAAGCATACGGCTGAATATATCAACTGATCGGTTTCCAACTGATCAGTTTTCTTTATTAGATCTGCCGATTTTAGTTGTTAAGTCCAGTTGCTGAATATAATTGTGCGTATCAGTTGGTTGATCAGTTTGTCAAACTCCAGAATTTAGAGTTTGGTTCATATTTTGTCAAACGCCGAAATTTCGTTTCCAACAGTCTTTCCAGTGTGCTTATGTCCTCACTCACACGCACTCTAGAAACTTCCCAGGAGGTCACCCATCCCAGAATTGCCTCAAGTCAAGCACGCTTAACGTTGTAGTTCTTATGTGATGAGCTACCGAAAAGAAGATGCACCTTCGTGGTATGAGTAGTACATATCAAATCTTTAAAGCCCTCTTCAACTGTACAGTCCATTACATTGAACAGTCTCGGAATCCCTCTCCTTCCGATGTAAGATCGGTTCATTCATGTTCCCTCCGCCTAGAAGCCTGCCAGGAGCCGCTCATTGTCCGTGCAATCTCATGGCACCGGCGATCACCCCCGTCCTTTCCGGCCCCTGGCCTCACATGCCCACCAGCTTCCGCTTGGTTCGTCCCCGAACCACACCGTACTAGGAGAGGTCGACTCTGATACCAACTGTAAAGGCCCGTATTTCGTATTCTTATTTTAGCGGAATTATTAAAATTTTTCTAAATAATTAATTATCTTGCCTCATTTATAAAATAAACATGTAAAAAAGTTTAACTTAAAAAAATAACAGCTGAAGCAAATAATATTTTCAAACAATAACTTAAAAATATATATCCAACGTATTAAAACTGAGTTTGAACATAAAAAAAATGCATAAACTAAAACGTGAGGTCCTCGGGTTTACTACTGCTGCCCCAAGATAACTCACAGGTCTCCGCCCGCAGTCTCGACCCCATCAATACCTACAACAATCAAGTCTAGTGAGTCTAAAGACTCAACATGTATATGTAGTGAATAACAAGAAAATTTATCATAAAATCGCATGCAATGTAAAAATAAAGTATCGTAAAACGTACGATGAAAATCGTATCATGAGTAATTATAAATACGTGCATGTCTGAAAATCATACGTAAAAGCTTTGCTCGATAGAGCTCTGTCATATAATATCATAATTTTCTGGTAGAGATAATGGTTCTAAGCAAGTGGCCCATAACATGATGTGAGCGCCTGATCAGACTAAACCACAGTCTACTGGGCGGTATAGATCACCACAGCCCTTGGACTAGATATCCGTACCCATACGTAATCGTAAACTGGTCGTAAGTCAACAGGTGGAGAGGTCCTCGGTTACGCTCACCGACTTCCAAACCCATAAACATAAAGTGGCCACAAGACATATCGCATATATCTCAAAAATAAAACATTTTATATTTTATGCACGTAATATAATTATAACCTTGTTTTTACCGAATGAGTTGGATCGCTCCCAGGCTTGCTGCAACCTCATTCTAATATGTGACACATGCAAATAATTTTATCTTGACCAAAATTTGACAATCGAACCAAAAACGAGACGGTTATGACCAACAACTTAATTTTTCAATCATGGCTTCGTACCAACCCGAACCAACATTAAACCGACGTTTAACTATGATTAAAAATACCCCTAAAATACTAAAAAATACTCATGAGGACTGGAAAACACGAAAATTGGTGAATGGAGGCCAAAATCATGAAACGCTCTTTCGAGAGTCACTTTGGCACATTGCACCGTAAATTCTCGTACGACCTCTAAACTCAACCAAATCACAAACGGCCAAAAACATGAGTTTTCTAACTCATTAAGGTACTGTTCAGTTCAAGGCCATAGGCTAAAAGCCAACCAAGAACTCAAACCACCTCCTGAACCGCAACCCATAGCTACTGTAAAAATGCAGCAGTAGCAGTTTGCTTGTTTTGATCAATTTATGAATCTCATGACCATTGGGGCTTGAACCACCAACCAGAGACTCTTACCAACATCCTGAGGTATGGTTTGGACCATGGCTAAGGGCTAAAAGCCAACTACAAACCAAGCTAACACCTAGGACATTGAAACACACCAGCCGAGAACCCAAATTCTGTGCAATGGGATGTATTGAATGGTTTTATTGTCTTGTGTTGTTCCAGTGGTCATTTGATTGACCATGGCTCGATATAAACATGATGGAGTGTTATATGAACAGTGGTTATGGGCTGCAAGCCAACCCCAATCCATTCCACACCAAAAAACCGAAACCATACTCATACAAAAAAATCAGAATTTTAAAACCGAAGAGCTCCTGTCTTGTTTATTTAAAAATCTGAAAGATCCATGAATCAAGCTTGGAAAGGACACCTTGGTCACATTTTAGACATGTTAAGGGAGGGTTCTAATGATGGCTACAGTCCCTAGGACAGCCATGATTGGAACTCTCATCCCAATCAACCAACTGACAAAATTTTGACACAATCTGTAACTTAATGGAATTGTTGCTGTCAATTCTTTATACTGAGTGTATGGACTTAAACAAATGGACTATCAACACCCTAACACCCTCTGAAGCATGCCTATATGCAGCCTGGAACCGAAGCAACCACCTGGATTCAGCAAAAACAACTCAACCGTAAAGATGAACACAAAGGCCCGAGAAGGCTGTCCAGAATTTTTCAAAAACTTGCTGCCAAAAATTTCGAGTTGTTGCTTGAATCATGAACATATAATGCTTTAAAATATCTATAGGACTTGATTGAAGAGAAAAGAAACAACATATACATGCCTGAAATTTGTTTTGACACAAAACAAATCAATACGACGAAGACGAGCGGCGGAGTCGGAGTTGGTTTTCTTCTTTCTTGTGTTACTGCTGCTGTGAACGATGACTTTAGCTGCTATCTCTTATATATTTCGAAGGTGGGGAGTGTGGGTTTGCTAGACAATGAAGAGGAGTGCTATAGAAGGTGTTAAATGGATATTGAAGTGCATTTAGTTAAGAGTTACAAGTGAAGGATTTGAATGGAATTTGAATTGTTTTTCCTTCCCTAGCTGTAGTTGTTCTTATTCTCTCATCCTTGCTGCTAATTCACGATTTCAGTAGTTTATTGTTTCTGATATTTTCGAGTATATAGGAAGTAGGAATGTTATGTAAGGGAGATGATGGTTACAAGAGGTTTTAAAAATGCCATAAAATGCATTAAGGTGGGAGGTTACAAGTGAAAGCATTGAATAGCATTTGAATGTTTTCTCTCCTAGCTGCCGTTGCATGTCATTCGAATTCTTGCAACACCATCAAGCTCATTTCATAGTCTAATAGGTTGAGGGAAATTATATGAATTATAGTATTTGAATCTACTAATAATTAGTGAATTAAAATGGGAGAATGAATTCAAATTAATGACCATTGAGGGTGATTTGAATGGATTTACTACACTTTTAAAATGTCTTGACCGAATTCCTAAATTTTTTTTTTTTTTGCATGGTATGTTATGGTTTAAATCTTGCATTTTAATTGTTTAAGGTTTTGAATACCCATTATACATTTTAATGAATTTACACATTAATTTATAATAAACTCTTGCATGGCATTACATGGTTTAAAATTTAAGTATTTAAATGCTTTGTTTAATTTCTTGCATATATTATACCTAGATTAATTCATCCTCATTTGTTTACACATTTTAATTTAAGCTTTAATTAAATATTAACCTAAAGAACTTATTTAATAACTTATCTTTAAGTAATTTAATAAATCCTAAAACATTCTTTTTCTTTAAATTAAATTATTCCTTGACTTAAATTAAATTTAGGAATATTTTCTTACTATTAATCTTATCTCTAATCTCCAAACTCCGGTCCGGCCTCGCGTATTTATCCTGAAAAGATAAAACTAAACATCTACCTTTAACATAAATAATCATGAATCAAAATTATTAAAATGAATTAACACTCCATATAAAAATATCATTTTTAATTTAAATAGTAGCGATTATGCGTGGCTCATACGTAACCTGATTTTCGGGTTCTACATTTAGTGTGAGCCTTTCTAAAATGAAGAAGGGTGTGACATAACGGCTCGAGTTGAATATCCAGAAACAAACTTGCGTACTGTTTGGGCCAAAATAGTTAATTATGGAAGCCCAATTTAATTACAAGCCCAATTAAATTATATAAGCCTATCAAAGGTAGCCGATCAATTCCTATACATTCAAACTAATCAAATCTACGCTTATTGAAGGTGAAGTTTGGAACAATCCGAATTCTCTCCCATTATTCTAACCTAAGATTTTTTCTATTTCAATCAATGGAATTGGCTCTTGGATTGACACTACATACCTAATCCACATAGATACAAAGAGATACAAAAAGTCAGGTGCTGAAAAGGGAGAAAATCATGGGAGGAGAAAGAGAGATCTTGGAATGAAAAGTGCAAAAACATGGATCATGGGGGAGTGGAGAAGAACCGCACAGTTGCTAGGAAGAAAAGGAGCATCGGCTACAGAGAAAAAAATACAACAGACATCGCAAAAACTCCAGGCAACTCCCTGCAGAATTCTCATAGATTTATTCAAGCTATTCATGCTTTTCCGGTCATATTTTGACATCTTCGTACATATTCTAGCACTATTTTGTTATATTTTTCATGTTTTTGTAATTTTCTACTGATTTGTTAATACATATCGTGTTGGGAGTTTATTTCATCAAGTTCTATTGTCTTTTCTTTCGCTTTGGTGTTGTATTTGTTTAGGAGACTATAACGAATGGTCAAATTTAGTGTCCATATCGTCGTGATTCATAGAAGTCAGATTTTCATTGTTTTTACACAAATCAGTGCATTTTTGGCACCTGACACTCCCGCAAATCGAAATATTGTGCAAACAATTTTTGGCACGCCCAGTGGGACTATTATGCCGCCAAGAAGGAAATAAAATGTCAATCAAGGGGATGGGGAGTCTCAACCAAGCCAGGAAGAAGTTCACGCTCCGCTGACAGAGCAGCCGGCCGCTGAAGAGCCGACCAGGGAGTTGGATTTGCATCCAAGTAATGTTCCACGGATGTATGCTCATATTTCAAACCGTTTGGTTGAAGAGTTGTCTACGTTGAAAATTGAAGAAATATCACAAGCACTATCCAAGACTGTGTCTGATTGCTTGAAGACAGTATTGGGTAAAACGAACCAATCACACAACAAAGAGCGGAATGTAATTTAAAAAGAAGGAAACCGGGGAAGCAATCAAGTCCAAGGAGGTAACCAAGTTCATGAATTTTACCAGGGAATAGGAACTCAAGGGCTGGTGATCCCCGCCGCCCAGAGTTCACTCTCCAAAGTCAACCCAAAAAAAGGTATACACCACCTCACAAGAGAGAAGAGATCTTAGGGGGTAGAGCCCAGCCATATTCACGTGCTCATGCAGTGGGGAGCTCGAAACAACCATTTACTCAATTGTACAACGTGACAAATCCTCTATACCAACCAAGAGCTTATGATGACATATCACATATGGATTATTCAGGAGTAGATGGGGGCTTCCCAGGAGGTAATGTTGGTTTAAATGCAACGTTTAAAGCTCGGGGGGCAAATTATTACCATCACACACTCTCAGCTCGGAACATCCACGTAGTTGATCAAGAAATGGTGAGAGAAACTGTTCAAAAGCTATATGGGCCAGCCTGGAGGCAGATAGGCCGCCCAGAGTTCCACAAACCCTATCCAGACTACATAGACGTTAATAACCCGTATCCAAGGGGTTACAGAGTTCATGATTTCATCCTATTCTCTGGGGAGGACGACCAGTCCAGCATGGAACATATAGCCAGATTCACCATCCAGTGCAGGGAACTAGCCAACTTGGATAACTTCAACAACTTAAAGCTGCGATTATTTAAAAATTCTTTCAAAGGGAACCCATTTTCTTGGTATGCCACACTCTCCAGAAATTCAGTGATGAAATGGCAAGAGATGAAAAGACAATTTCACATTCAATTCTATAGAACAGAACTAGAAGTGTAAATTGCTGATTTATCTAGGGTCACCTAAAAGAAAGGAGAATCTGTCGAGTCTTTTATCGACCGTTATTTGAAAACCGTGGCTAAATATAGCGACGGTTCTAGCTAAATCGTCGCTACTTTTAAATCGGCGACGGTTTTATTAAACCCGTCGCTAAAATTAGCGACAGTTATAAAAAAACTGTCGCTAATGTTAGCGACATTTTTTGAAAAACTGTCGCTAAATTTAAATCTGCGACGGTTTTGCTTAAAACTGTCGCTAAAATTAGTGACGGTTATAAGTGAACCATCGCAAGTTTTAAATTAGCGACGATGTTGTGGGGACCCGGACGCTAATCATGTTCTTAATCTTTATTGGGACTAATTAATCAATTATAATAAACAGGGTCCAAATATATATATTTTTTTATAATATCAAATGCGGAACGTAATGGAACCACTCTACTATACATATCAGTACAAAATTAAAGTACAAGTCTTGTACTATATACAATCATTTACAAACTAAGGTTCAACTACTAAGTATCAAGTGTTCAACCCTATCTCGGATCAAGTCCGTAGTCTCCACTCTAATCACGATCTTTCTCTTCATCTCCTCGACCCTGAACCTGTCCCACCTGTTGTCATGCACACATACAAACACGACAACAGCCGGATAACTCCGGTGAGAATAAATCCCAGTATAAATCAACGAAACATGCAATTATATAATTAATATAAATCATGAAGCAGATATCAGATATATATCAAAATCTGAAACATAATTAATATCAAACTATCAATCATATTCGTGACTCCACGACTCAGACTAGACTCAATCCTAGTCTAGGGATCCCGGTTTCCAGACGTTGGTATTCCTATATCGACCAACAGTAATAGAAGAAACTCCAATTCTATCCAGGTCAATATAACCAAACATCCAGTGTCTTGACCTATCCGTCCCAGACTGTGGCACCATCGCCAATACACTATCTTGTGACATCGTGCAATGTGCCCGTGGCGATCCCACCACTATCAGGTACTTCTGTCACAAGATCACTCATCTAATATTCGTCTAACACATGCTCTCTATACATCAATAGAACAAGCATATCAAATCAAATCAATGCAAATAATAACAAATAGTATGTGATTTAGGGAAACACAAGTATATCCTACTTGTGTCGATCTCCCAATACCACATTGACTTATACCTTTCTTTCGTCGATTTCTGGCTCTGTCGCAGTCTCAAAGTCAAAGCTGTCAATATCAATCTGAAATGACATATCGAATAGGCATAATATCAATATTCAATTCCACTCAGATCTGTTCTGATCAATACTCAATCTAATTCAATATCGACAGCATAACTGTACAATATTGATATCCCCGTCAACTCAGACAACAACAGATATCAATTACAAATCATAACCAAAAGTCAATACAATCGATAATCTCAGAAATCTGACTAATCTCAATTCAATTGCTGAAAAATCATAACAATTGTATCAATAATCTGTTCTTCGATCTGACTTCAATTATATACTGATCAGTATATCCAGAACACATAATATCGATCATATCAAGATTCCTTCCATAGCATATTTTCAAATCATACCAAAACATAAGAAAACTTACGTCCAGTTGAAGCTCTTGTCACGAGGATCTCAGAACTGTACTCGGATTAAACTTCGGATAATCGAATCTTGCAAAAATCACAAATCTATGATGAAAAGCTCGAAGCGTCTGTAAACCTCCCGTTTCGTTCTTTCTTCCTACTGAATTCTGAAGAATAATTGTCATATATATCATACTTGCATGCTTGAAGAAACGTGGCACAATTCCTTGAATTTCAGTCGACGCTCGGGCGGTTGCAATCTACCGCTCGGGCGCGGGATGTTCTGTCCGAGACACATCCTTATTGAACATTGGCACTCGGGCGGTCACAAACTACCGCTCGGGCGCCGAACCTTCTGTCCAAGTATTCCTCTTGTTCAACATCGGCGCTCAGGCGGTCAAAAACTACCTCTCGGGCGCCGGATGTTCTGTCCAACATCTTGGCTTATAATACACCGACTCCCGGCTTCTCCTTTCACGTCTTATTTTAGCTCCTGAAATCTCAATTTTGTCAATTAATCAATGTCTGACTACAGTACTAAAATCTCGGGCATTACAGATGTAGTACAACCGTCGCTAATTTTAGCGACAGATTTTGCTTAAAACTGTCGCAAAATTTAATATTGACAACAAATTTATAAAAAAACCAAATTTAACAAACCGTTGTCATAGTTTTAAAAAAAACACTAATACAACGGTTTAAAAACCGTTGTCGTAGCCCAAAAAAAAACGTTCATAGACAACGGTTTTTAAAAACCGTTGTCGTAGCCAAAAAAAAAAACACTCATAGACAACGGTTTTTAAAAACCGTTGTTGTAGATATATCAAAGACAACGGTTTTATAGAAATTGTTGTTTATGAGCGGATTTTTTTAGGCTACGACAACGATTTTTGTTAAAATTGTTGTTAAAAGTAAAAAGACAACGGTTTTAATAAAAACCGTTGTCTTCGATGTGTTGTTGAATATGTTTTTTCTTGTAGTGATGGTGCAAAAAGGGCTGGATTTTGAATTAAGAAAAAAAATTCCAAGGTATGGAGTTCAGGGATTTCTTTGAGTTGGCTGCCAAAGTTGCTGAATACGAAGAACTGTTGCGGGAGGAGTCGCACTGGAAGAAAACTGCTATGGGTTCTTATTGTCAAGAGGTGGAAGATGTTTTGTTGGCATAAATTCGATCAGCTGGTTCATGGATGGTTCCCCTACTAAAAAATAAGCCGACGGAACCTGAAAAGAAGAATAGCTCCCAACTCCCCAAGGATATTCAGTACACGTTTGACGTGTCAAAAACCGATGATATTTTTTGTTTCCTCGCAAAAGAAAAATTCATCAATTTTCCACCGGATCACAGGGTGCCACCCAAGGAAGAGCTGAAAGGTCGAAAATATTGTAAGTACCACAACTCTTACAATCATGCTACTAAATCTTGTTGGGCTTTCAAAAACATTTTGCAAGACAGAATTAACAAGGGAATCTTGAAATTCCCTGACAAACAAAAATCCATGGCAATGGATGATGATCCTTTTCCCCCAGTAGCTTCTGTTAATGTGAATGTGACAGATTTGAGGGATCTTCTAAAAAAGAAAAGAATCCGATCCTTTGTAGTGAAAGACCGAATAATTAAGAAATGATGGATCCCGAAGGATCAACTTTTGAAGCTATTGGAAGGCATAGTACTGATCGACTAAGAACAGTTCAGCAGTGTTTCCCCAGAAGTGTTGGTGAATCCGCGGCCTTTAGGCCAAGGAACCAACATAGCGGCGTGTGGGTGAAGTCTCAAAAGGAAAAATGATTGAGAGCAAGAGAGCAAAGCCCAGGTACGTCCTTTTAGCTAGATGCGAGTTCAGTGAGTCTTGGAGAGTAGCCCAACACAAAAAGTTCCCTAGGCCACCGACTAGGACTCAGAAGAGATGGCTGTTGAGAGAAAGAGCTATCGCAAGAAGAGAAGAGTCTGTTAAGTTGAGAAATGAACCCACAATGGATATTTCAGTCACCAAGGATCAGGTGGAGAGTAAAACCAAGTTTGGAAGATCAGCTACTAGGATGAGTTAGTGGACGATGATGATGATTTGTTAAGTGAGGAGGATGATCAAAGAATAAAAACAATCAATTTTTGTGTTGGAGAGTTTCACATCACTGTGGATTGTGCCACAGGAGTAGTAATACTACCAGAGAGGTTTAAAATGATGGAAGAGAAGAATGGGGAGTTGATGTCTAAGGAATCAGTGCAAAACGAATGTCATGCAAATAAACTCCTTGAAGGGAGTTCAAGAGTGATTATTAAGGAGAGTCACTCAAATAAGCCTAAACAAGTAATACTTGAGAAGCCTACACCGGCCATGACCAAGCACATAAGGCCGTTGTACATCAAGGCTCACGTGAATGGGAAGCCAGTGTCTAGGGTTTTGATGGACAATTGTTCAGCTCTGAATGTTCTTCCAGTGAGAATGTTAAAAATTCTGGGCAAAACTGATGAGAAATTGATTCTTATAGAAGTTTCGGTTGATGCATTTACAGGGGAAACGACAAAGACCATTGGGGTATTCCCCGCTGATGTTACTGTAGGGAGCATGTCGTCTTTGTGTGCATTTTTCGTGGTAAACTCGTCCGCCAACTTCCAAGCGTTGTTAGGCAGGGATTGGATCCATGCAAACTAGTGCATCCCATCCTCAATGCACCAGCTATTGTTATTTTTGAAAGGATACGATGTGGAGGTGGTAGAAGCAAATAGACAGCCCTTTCAAATAAGTGCAAGTGCAGTTGATGCTAGATATTACAATGGGGATTTAGGGCCCATCAAAGTTTGTAGCAATAGTAAAAAGAAAGTCCAGTGTACATGCAGACATCAACTCCAAGCTCGGTGTTGGAAAGAATCCTTAAGTCTACTGTTATTGTGCCGCCTAGGCCGATAATTCAGCCGCTGATTGAGGAGGTTGATGATTGAGTTGGACCAAAAATGAAAGGAGGTAGCTACAACCTCTTAATGGAAGGCGAATGTGCAGCAAGTACTGAACAAATTAGAGGAAGAGGAAGCATGGGATACCTATGGATTTATTTCTGCTGATGGCAACATCACTACCACCATCAACAATCAGCTGCTGATAATCGATGAAGACTCCTTCAGCAACCGTTTTCAGCTGCCTACTGATTGGCTAGCAAATATCTCTAAGGTGAAAACTTCTGATGTTGAGGAAATGCAGACTCAACTATCTGCTGATGGACGGAAAATCAAAGTTTCCGATCCCAAGAAAGAGTTGAAGCCAGAACTCAAGTTACTCGTTGATATCATGGCCAAAGGGCTACTATCCAAAGAAGGATCCTTTGCTGCTCTTACCCTGGAGAAATTTCAAGTCATGACTGCTATCATGACTGGAAAAAGACTGCAATGAAAAGGTATCATCTTCAACCTTCTGAACGACATGTTTCAGTCTTCGACACAATCGAAGAGATTTGCAGTACAGCTCAGTTATTTGATTAAAAGCAAGGGTTTGGTGGGTGACTCCTCTGAGAGGTTATCCAAATTCAAGATTTTCAATGCCAAGAGTGTTCAGCTGCCGAAGCTCAAGCTGGACATCTCTCCTCAACAGTTCATTAAAGTTAAAAAGGAGATTGGGACGCATGAGACTCCCAAATCAGTCAGGAAAGCCAAGAAGACAGTTCAGAAGAAGACAATCAAATGCAAACTGATTGTCAGTGAAACTGACTCTGAGAAGACTGCTTCTCCCAAAATCTCCAAGAAGCCAAGAACGCTCAAGACCAAACCAGTAACTGCTCTGATCACTATCCCAACTGAAAGGCTAATACAATCTGGAGCTGAACAGCCAATCAAAGCTACTCCTTTGAGAGATATATCAGTTGAAACTTCAACTGAGGTCCAATTACCTCTTCCTGCTGCTCAACAAAAGAAGACTATCACCGAATCTGGTGATAAAAAGAAACTTGCCGGAGTTCAAGCTCCACTGATCACTATATCTGGTCGAAATTCTCTACCATTTTCCAGAACCAAAGGGATAGTGATTAGAGAAATGATTGATGCAACTACATCAGGGCTGAATATTCCTCATGCTCTGACTGACTCAAAGGGAAAGGGCAAAATGACACAAAAGCCCAGACCTACAAATGTGAGACAAACTCATATTGATATAATATGGAACGAGATCAATGAGTTTTCTGAGAATAAGCTAAAGGCTTATGATGAATGGGTCAGGTTTAGGACTGAAGTGTTTGCCAGAAAACTAGAAAAGAAATCAGTTTTGAAGAAATTTATTGACCTGGAAACTATAGTCCTGAAAATGGTCAAAGCGGCTTCAGTTGTTCAAGCTTTTCAAAGGAAAAAGTACTTCTTTGATCAAGTACGTGCAAAGAAGTTAAGACAAATGATTGTTCAGCTACACCAAAATTATGATCCCACCAGTCCAATTTCCTTTTATGACAAAGCAGTTCATGATCAACTGGACGTGGATCTTATCACACTACAGATGGCAATTAAACAGTGAGAACTGGATCAAGAACTGACTATTCCAACAGGTTCTCACAATCTTTCATCAGAAGAGCAAGCTGAACAATCAGTTCAACCGCAAGAGCAATAAAAAGAACCAGTTGCAGCACCAACTGAACTAGCAACTGCTCCTCCTTCCAAAGATGGTGATGAAAGGAGATCGATTTTAGGTGTTCAAATGCGCAACGGAAGTTAAAATTTTCGAAAATCATATTTTCAAGGGAAAAAATTCGAACACCTCTACTAAGATGTGTAGCAAATACAAAACACAATATGTCATACATAGATTGTTTAGATAATTACCTATCAATCACGATGATTGATTAGGGCTCCAACCAAGTTGTAAACAACTTGGCTCTTCAATGGATGACCCAATCTACAAGCTTCCTTGCTCCAAAATTAGGCCCACCACCAACTAGGAAGATCCCCTCATATTTTGCACTAGAAAAATATGAGGATTTTTCAAGGAGAAGTGAGTGTTATTCTCAACCAAAATGAAGAGAAAATTTTGAGATAATTGTGTATGTATTTTTGGCCATGGTGAGTCTTGAATGGGAGAAGGATGACTTGTCTTGGTTGTGGGAAATGCTAAAACACTTTTAGCATGCCAAGCCTTGGAGATTGAAAAAGTATTCTCCAACCTTCACCTCCCATGCATGCAATGTTATTTGATTTTTAACAATTAAAAATCCATGGACTTAATTTAATTATCTCAAAAGTATTTGAGACTAATTAAACATTACTTGAATTTACTCAAGTCTACTAGTTAAATAATTATTCCAATTGGACTCTACAAGACCCAATGTTATTTAATTAATTCAACACTTGAATTAATTTAATTATTTGGACTCTACTAGTTCCACTAGTATTTAATTAATTTAACACTTGAATTAATTTAATTTAGTCCATAATAATGTTTATGAAAATCACAATTTTCAAATACATTATCTATTTGGCCAACTTTTAATTTTAGAAACACATTCATAAATTAAAAGTTACATTCTGAAGTCATACTTCTATTTTTCCTTACGCTTATAAACTCATTTATAAGCCGTTCAACACATTGAACTATTTTACTTCTCAACGAGATCTAGAAAGCTAGTACTTGTGTGACCCTCAATGGTTCACTGATACAACTAGTCGTGGGTTCACATCTCCATGTGATTCGGACTAAACATGTCCTTATATGAGCATACCCCAATTGCTCCATTCTTAATTATCAACTCCTTGATAATAAGAACGTCAGATATCAAGTCTGATAGTACCCAACCAATCATGTTAAACGCCTAGCAGCATCTCTTATATGATTCCCTAGGTATCAAATGATAGTGCCTGCAAGAACCATTCTATTATGGTTAGCGTACAGTACGGTCCCTTCAACTCATATATCCCGACCGATTCGACAACCATTGGTATATTGAGAGTTGTCAATGAATCGATACTATGTGTCATGTCGTACTTGCATCGATGGTGTAATCTATGAAACCCCTTTTATAATTACTGCCATACTCTGATCATAGATTTCAAACTACATACACATGAAATCACATAGGATATCCATACCCGAAGGTAAGCGGTGAATCCCCGACTACAATGCATCGACTCTTATATGTTTCGCCAAAACACCCAACCTTGCCACCTGATGACCCCTTGAGAGTCGGTAAACAAGTCAAAGTGCAATGCTAGCATATAGAGTCTCAATGTTGTCCCGGGTCGTAAGGACTAATGGTGTACAACCATAAACTAGGACGTTTCCACTCGATAAGTGAGAATCACTTGGAAAGTCCTTTATGGAGGGTTGTTCAGTGCACTCTACAAGGAGCACCTATCTGCATGCTCGGACATCACAATGTCCCCTACCAATGAAACATGGTACTCACATCGCAGATACTAGTCTCGAACTCGAGCGGCCTATATCCTTCTTAGCGGCGACTGAATCGACTAGGAACTGTTTAGAATATACAGTATTGCAAATATGAGTTTCATGATACTCATCATATGAGCATCTCATATTCTTTCTACTATTTGTATATTCAAGGACTTTATCTATGCAACTAGCATGGGTATACAGATAAAAAAGTTCCAAAACAATTATTTCAAATATTATTAAAATAAAGATTGTTTATACATAGAGTTTAAACATGAACCCTCGGCCAACACTTGGCTCGACGGGCACCTACTCTAACAATCTCCCACTTGCACTAGAGCCAACTACCCATATGCTTCAAACCCATCGATTCGCGATGCTTCTCGAATAATGATCCAGGTAAAGGCTTAGTTAGCGGATCAGCAACATTATCTTCGGAGCCGACTTTGTCAATCGAGACATCTCCTCTTTCCACGATCTCTCGGAGGATGTGGTACTTTCTCAATACGTGTTTGGACTTCTGATGAGCCCTCGGCTCCTTTGCTTGAGCAATGGCTCCCGTGTTATCACAAAACATCGGGACAGGAGCAACTCCATTAGGAATGACGCCCAACTCTTGGACAAAATTCCTTATCCAAACAGCCTCCTTTGCTGTAGCTGATGCAGCAATATATTCTGCCTCAGTGGTGGAATCCGCTGTACTGTCTTGCTTGGATCTCTTCCAAGAGACAGCAGCACCATTGAGCATGAATATGAATCCAGAGGTTGACTTCGAGTCATCGATATTGCTTTGGAAGCTAGAGTCGGTATAGCCTTCCAATTTAAGTTCTCCACCCTCACAGACCAAGAACAACTTATTGGTCCTTCTCAAATACTTGAGGATGTCTTTCACAGCTTTCCAATGTGGAAGACCAGGGTTCGATTGATATCTACTCACTACACTTAGTGCGAAATCCACGTCAAGACGTGTAGATAACATCTCATACATGATGCTACCAATCGCAGATGCATAAGGAAAGCTTGTCATCGCCGCTATCTCTACATCAGTCTTGGGAAACATAGACTTAGATAGGGACACGCTATGACACATTAGTAGATGTCCTCTCTTAGACTCATCCATCGAGAACCGCTTCACGATGGTATCAATGTATGTGGACTGGGTGAGACCAAGAAATCTTTTTGATCTATCTCTATAGATCTGTATTCCCAATAAAAAGATACTTCACCCAAGTCCTGCATCGAGAACTTACTTGCTAACCATATTTTAGTTGATTGCAACATTCCTACATCATTCCCAATGAGTAGAATGTCATCAACATAAAGCACCAGGAATGTCACAGCACTCCTACTGACCTTCTTATTCACACAGGGTTCCTCAGGATTCTTAGTAAAACGAAACTCTTTGATTTTACTATCGAATCTGAGGTTCCAACTCCTATATGCCTGCTTTAGACCATAAATAGATCTCTAAAGTTTGCATACCATATGCTCACTTCCGATAGATGTAAACCCTTGAGGTTGAGACATGTAAATCTCTTCCTTAATATCCTTATTAAGAAAGGCTGTCTTAACATCTATCTGCCACATCTCATAGTCATACCATGCAGCTATGGCTAGCAATATCCTTATCGACTTGAACATTGAAACTGGAAAAAAGGTTTCCTCAAAGTCAACTCTTTGTCTTTGAGTATATCCTTTTGCCACCAATCGCGCTTTGAAGGTCAATACCTTCCCATCCACCTCAAGTTTCCTCTTGTAAATCCATTTACATCCTATGGGAACAATTCCCTCAGGTGGATTCACGAGATTCCACACTTGGTTCAAATGCATGGAATTCATCTCAGATTCCATTGCTTCAAGCCACTTGGATGAATCGGCATCAGATAACGCTTCCTTGAAGGTCCTTGGATCACATCCATGGATAGGCTCATCATGGCCCTCTTCAAGAAGCAGACCATACCTCATAGGTGGTCTCGAGACTCTCTCGGATCTTCTAGGAGCTTGTATATCCTCTCTTGGCTCTTCGAGTGTGGGTTCTTCAATTGTGGGTGTCTCTCGCACCTCTTCGAGTTCTATCATCTTCTTTTTTCTATCCAATAGAAATTCCTTTTCCAAAAAGGTTGCATTCCTAGAAACAAACATCTTTGTTTCTTGGGGATGATAGAAATAGTATCCAACTGAATTCCTTGGATATCCCACAAAGTAGCATAAAATGGATCGACTATCCAATTTATCTCCCACTACCTACTTCACATAAGCAGGGCACCCCCATATTCTAAGATAAGAATATTTGGGAGGCTTACCCATCCATATCTCATATGGTGTCTTATCAACTGCCTTTGAATGGACATTGTTCAACAACAGTGCCGCTGTCTCAAACGCATATCCCCAAAAGGATGGCGGCAACTCCGTGAACCCCATCATAGACCGAACCATGTCCATCAAAGTTCGGTTACGACGCTCCGAAACACCATTCAACTGCGGTGTAGCGGGCGGAGTCCACTGTGAGAGAATCCCATTCTCCCTAAGATACTCTTGGAACTCGGCACTCAAGTACTCACCACCTCGATCCGATCGAAGTGTCTTGATGCTTCGTCCCTATTGTTTCTCTACTTCACTTGTGAATTCTTTGAACCTTTCAAAGGCTTCATACTTGTATTTCATCAAATACACATACCCATACCTCTAAAAGTCATCAGTAAATGTGATGAAGTAGGCATGTCCATGCTTAGTGGTGATGCTATGCGCACCGCACACATCGGTATGGATCAAATCCAATAACTCTTTGGCTCGCTCCACATGGCCCTTAAAGGGAATTTTGGTCATCTTTCCTTTCAGACAGGATTCACAAGTCGTGAGAGCATTAATATCAGACATATCAAACATGCCCATTCCCACTAACTTGTTCATCCTTCTTAGGGAAATTTGTCCAATCGAGCATGCCATAATTGTGCCGAATTTAGAGTATCTTGTTTTCTCTTGATTGTTGTTGTTATTGCTTGGACATTGTTTAGTGGAATATCTTTCAATTTTAAGTTGTAGAGATCGTTTTCAAGTTCTCCAGTACCAATTAAACATTCATTCTTGTAAATGTTGCATACACCTTTGCTAAATAAACAAGAAAATCCATTTTTATCTAGCATAGAAATGGAAACAAAGTTTTTCACCAAATCTGGTACAAACAAAACATCTCTTAAAATTAACTTAAAGTCATTGTTCAAAAGTAAACAAACATCTCCTACGGCCTTGGCAGCAACTCTTGCTCTATTGCCCATCCTCAAGAAGGTCTCACCTTCCCTTTGTCTCCTACTTCTTCCCATCACCTGCAACTCATTACAGAGATGTGAGCCAAAGCCGGTATCTAATACCCAAGAGAGTTAATTGAAATGTTTACTTTGATATAGAATATACCATTTCCAGAACCTTTCTGGGCAAGATATTCCCTGCAGTTACGCCTCTAACGTCCAGGCTTCTTGCAGTGATGATAGATGTCAACAGTCTTGTCAGCTTTAACTGGTGTAGCTGCCCCAATGGGATTCGGAGCTTGCCTCTTCAAGGGCACGTTCTACTTGGGATGTTGGAAAGAACGCTTCTTTCCCTTCTCATGTGGATCAATCTCCGTACCAGATGAAGAACCCACATAAAGAACCGACTTCTCATCATTCATAGAAGCCTGCATATAACACTTTGGCTTTCAAGTCATGGTCACACCATTCCTTGTAAGTCTGCAATTCTTCAGGAGTGCAGTAAGTCGGAGCCTCAATAGGGGGCGACTCAGTAAGTGTATACGCTATCCTTTCCGAATTCAAGACGATTTTCAGGTTTCTTAGCCAAGTGAGGTAATTAGGTCCAGTTAATATGTGTTTTTCGAGTATTGCAGATAGCGGATTGCGAATCGAAGACATTGTCACAATTTGTACTGAAGAGTAAAACAGATAAATGTTATTGACTATTTTAAAATATTTAGTAAGATATGAAGTATGGACTTTAACTTCATAAATTTTCGCTCCCACTGTTTTGACATTTTCACTACCCTCTAGTGAAAACGGGAAACTCATTTCCTCAGAAGGTACGCAAGGTCCAATTAGCGAATTATGATTCCGAATAAGATCAGCCAATCATAATTCCTAAAAAGTAGTTTCCAATTGCTTCACAAAGCAACCCTTAACGTAAACTTTTGTCTCACGTTTGATTAGCACCCAATAATATGACGTCTTTCATCTTTACGTGTCAAGCCTTACCCATAGATGTTGAACCTTAATGGACGGTCCCATGAGTTTCCTCAATAATATGAGCCGAGCCCCGAGCACGCGTAGCGTTCATCGTGCACCCATTGTCGATGGAAGACATGGAAATTATAAACAGATTTATAATTCCCCTTTTCGGTCTTGATATTAATTTTGAATCTTATTCAAAATGAGGGTTTTTAATTTTTGAAAGGTCTCATCATTAATTTTTTTTTAAAAGCTTGTCATGTTTGATCGTATGTTTGCCGGATTCATGCAATTTTGTTATTATCATAATAATAACGCACATACTCATTATTTATAACATATCATGCATATATTATAAACGGTAAACAAACAGAGACGATCAATCGCCCCAATACTAATGGCTCGTGTGAGCTAAACATGGGCCTAGGTCCAATCCTAGGGAAATGCATGGGATGCACATGGAACTATTACATTAGCTTCAAATATTTACATGTCTTCGATCTTCATAATCATCAAGGCCAACATCTTCCAATCTTGATCTTCCACTATACTAATATTTACAAATAAATATACATGCAAATAGGGATACATCTCATGGGGGTGGGAACGGGCCATAAACCAAGCCCACTTTAAATTTGATAATTATTACAATCATTCAACACAAAATATCCTAGCATACACCTAGCAAAGTGGGCTTGGGCTTTTGATCATCCTTCATGCATAATATCACATATCATACACCATCAATTAATTATCACAATAATTAATTGATCCAATCACTAACCGCCACGATTATAAACTAAATTAACAAAGTATACAAACACCTTTGTCTACTTTTTAATTAATTTATTTATAACCGAATTTCTTGTAAATCACAATTTACTATAAATAATTAAAGTCCAACTTCAATTATTTATTTCATTAGAAAATATTTATAACTTTTGTAATTTTAAACTTAAGGGCCCAACAAAGTCTGATAGTACCCAACCAATCATGTTAAACGCCTAGCAGCATCGCTTACATGATTCCCTAGGTATCAAATTATAGTGCCTGCACGAACCATTCTATTATGGTTAGCGTATAGTACGGTCCCTTCAACTCATATATCCCGACCGATTCGACAACCATTGGTATATCGAGAGCTGTCAATGAATCGATACTATGTGTCATGTCGTAGTTGCATCGATGGTGTAATCTATGAAACCCCTTTCATAATTACCACCATACTCTGATCAGAGATTTCAAACTACATACACATGAGATCACATAGGATATCCATACCCGAACGTAAGCAGTGAATCCCCGACTACAATGCATCGACTCCTATATGTTTCGCCAGAACACCCAACCTTGCCACCTGATGACCCCTTGAGAGTCGGTAAACAAGTCAAAGTACAATGCTAGCACATAGAGTCTCAATGTTGTCCCGGGTCGTAAGGACTAATGGTGTACAACCATAAACTAGGACGTTTCCACTCGATAAGTGAGAACCACTTGGAAAGTCCTATATGGAGGGTTGTTCAGTGCACTCTACCAGGAGCACCTATCTGCATGCTCGGACATCACAATGTCCCCTACCAATGAAACATGGTACTCACATCGCAGATACTAGTCTCGAACTCGAGCGGCCTATATCCTTCTTAGCGGCGGCTGAATCGACTAGGAACTGTTTAGAATATACAGTATTCCAAATATGAGTTTCATGATACTCATCATATGAGCATCTCATATTCTTTCTACTATTTGTATATTCAAGGGCTTTATCTATGCAACTAGCATGGGTATACAGATAAAGATGTGCCAAAACAATAATTTCAAATATTATTAAAATAAAGATTACATAGAGTTTAAACATGAACCATCGGCCAACACTTGGCTCGACGGGCACCTACTCTAACAGCTGAATCATCTCTTTCAGCTCCTCCAACTTCAACTGCGGATCTTCAACTTTATACTAATGGTGAGCTATCATTGGCCAATATTGATGAAGTCATTCAATCAATTGCCACTTATATTCACCAGACTATCTTATCTACAGAAGCATTTGAAAAACCCAGCAAAACTAAACAATCAGACGCAGAGGCTATTTTAAATCAAACTGAAGAGCCAGTTCAGCCGATTGCCACGACTGAACAGGCAGTTATCACAGAAACTGAAGAGCCAGTTCAGTCAACTACCATAACTAAACAGGTAGTTCTAGCAACAACTGAAGAGATTCAGTTGCCTTAGGTACTAACTGAAGAGGTGCCAGCTGTAAAGTCAGTCACAGTTTCAATTGTTCCACCAACTGAAGAACCAATCTCCGTATCAGCTGAGCAACTATCTGAAGAACCATCTACTTTCTCAGCTGATCAACAGACTGGAGAGCCTTCAAGCACCACTGTTGATCCAAATCTCTCTTCTCCTCCAAAGCTTCAGCAGGAAGCCTTAACAGAAGATGTTCCAGAAATGGTTAGTATTGAAACAAAAACAACTGACAGGGCCTTGGTGATCTTTAATCGAGATAACAGGGAGCAGGAACCAGAAACATCTGGAGTCAAGTCCCCTAATATAACAATGACAACTGAATCTATATTCGATAAAATTCAATCCATTCAGACCGACCTTGCCACTATGATGACTTCCGTTTCTAACATCAAAACAACCCAACTGGCGCATACTATGAAAATTGATTTCATAAAGGAGGACACGTTCAAAAGTTTTCAACAAGTCACAAAGGATATTACGAACTTGTTCTTCCAGATGGATCAAATACGGAAAAACCGAGCATCGACTGAAGCTCATTTCAATACTCAAGCAATGTTCAACAAACGTTTTTATTACCTAGAAAATGTTGTCACAAAGAGAATGGATTTGATGCAAGAACTTGTCATGAATGTTGTTTCAAATGTCAACTCGGAAGTTCGCATTATATCTAGAAAGGTTGAGACGTTTGACAAAAAGAGGGAAGAAGAAGAGCAAGATCAGCAGACGGATTTTAAAAGAAACCCAGTCAACCAACTGATCAAGGACCAACTGATAAAAAAAAGTTAAGAAATAGAATATCAGTTAGAAGACAGTCTCTACGTTGAAGATTGTGGCAAATTTTGAATATTATTTTAGTCAGTTAGAATATTCTTTTATTTTTTCATTCTTTGTACGAATCTGTACGTTGAAAGAGTTGTCAATAAAAGGTTATTTTATCTACAATAAGTTCAGTTGATCAGTTCATATTTTCTATGTTTTGTCAAATACCAAAAAGGGAAAAATTTTTGGAAACTGAATTTCGGAAGTTTGACAAACTGAGCATTTAATAGATTGAAATAACTGATCAAGAAGACTGATAGTAACTGATCTAAAATATGCAAAATATCGGTTGTCCATAACTGAATATTAATGCAAAGATAATCGAAGGCAACTAAACCAGCTGACTGAACTACGCAGACAACATACAGGTGTGAGCTTATCATTTATAGCCTATCAGCTGATCTTTCAGCTGTACACGTAATCAGTTAAGGAAAATGACATTCAATCGACAACTGTACAAAAGCAGACTACAACTAGTAGTGGGATCGTCGCATTTCAGAAAAAGCACAGTGTACGATTGTCAGAAGAATGTTGACGTGGCAAACAACGGATAGAAAGATTCAAATCACATTCAATATTACCGTTAGAGGCAAAGCCTATAAATAGCAGAGAAAGAGCAGCTGAGAAACTCTCCGAACTTAACTATTCTCAACTCAACTCTCGAACAACTATCAACTGAACTATTACTCTGCTGAAATATTTGAAACTTCAAAGCTCACGCTTATTGTATACATTCATAGCATTTAAGGCTATACTTCGAGCTTACAAGCACAAACTGATATTGTTGTAATCAGTTGTGCTAGGTTATTTAAGTCCAGTTGAGTACTGTAAATCGTTTTGTAACTAAGAGTTTCAGTTTGGCATTGTTAAGTCCAAAACTGAAGTGGGTCTGTACAACTGTTTGTATCGATCAAAGACTTTTAGTGAATATCCTATCTTTGTGATAGAAAGGGTGACGTAGAAGTGTTTCAAATCTCCGAACATCCGTAAAATCTTGTGTGTTCTTATTTCAGTTTTATTCTATCTATCAGTCATTTTATTTCCGCACTATTATTGCTAACTGATTGATATCGACTGACAAGATTCCCGAGTTTCAGTTTATCACCAAACTGACTTATTATTCGAAAAGGTTGTGGAAATTGTTAGTGTTTATTCAACCCCCACTTCTAACCACTATTTCACCCCCTAACCAATCCTATCAATGAAAGAGAATGAAACTGTAAAGCCCATGGGCTGTTCCCGATCCAACTGGCGGGAGTCGGTTATCCCATGGCAGCATTACTCACTGACTCCTCCAGCCCAGGCACTGGAGTTTGTGCCTCCCCAGACTCGAACCTAAGATCTCCTGGACATATAGATACTTAGCACAAGTCTGGTCCCGGCATCATCAGTACATACAACAATCAAGTCTAGTGAGTCTAAAGACTCAGCATGCATATATCGTAAATAACAAGTAAATAATTAATAAAGTCGCATGCAAGTGAAAATTTCCTGTAATGAGGTGTAACGTAAAATATCCTTTCAATGGTAATTATAGCACGTGCATAACTGAACTGAAAATATCATAGTGAAAATGTTTGCTCCTTGGAGCCCTGTAATGAAATAACTTGTAATAATTTTCTGGTGAGATTATGGTCTACGCAAGTGGTCCCTGAACTGAGCTGACCGGTAACTGACGATCGGAATGAAACTGAACTGACCGGTAACTGACGACCGGACCGGTAACTGACGACCGGATTTAATAATGTACGTCTGATCAGACTCCTGCCACAGTATACTGGGTGAAACAACTGAACTGACCGGTAACTGACGACCGGACCGGTAACTGGCGACCGGATTTAATCATGATAGTAGGGTGACCACAAGCAATATCGCATAAATCTCAAAATTAATATTTTTGCACGTAATATAAATAAATCACATCATTAAATATGAACAATTTCGATCTTCTTGCATTAAAATCATGTACTTGCGATATTTAAAAATACCTATATGGCTTGATTGAAGAGTGAAAGAAGATATAAACATGCCTTGATTTGTTTTGACAGAAAACAAACGAAATAACGACGCGGCGCGGTGGAGACGGAGTGTTCTTCACTTTCTCACTTTTCTCTCTTAATTCCTTTAAACCAAGCATGCACCATAATTATTATAATAGCGTAAAAATCGTAAACGTGATGCATGAACATTTAAAAATATCATGATTTGTGCTCAGGGCGCTGCTAGGACTAAAATCTCACCCCGGGTGCAAAATGACCATTTTGCCCCTATAAACCCAAAAATTGTCGTTTCACCCCTGGACCTCTAAAATTGACCCGAAGCTTACCAAACTCCTTAAAATNTGGACAGTTGCTGGAAAAAATCCAGCAACTCAACCCTCACCACATGACACGTCCACCTTACTTCTCCTCTAAAGTTACGTGCTCACCTCCCCTCCACCGCCACCAGCCCTCAACCAATCATACCATGACTAATCTAGGCTCCCCTAGACCCAAATAACCCACACTTACACTTCCATGTACCACCCCTTCCTCTCATGATCGCTCCAACCCAAAATGAGCCACCCACGGTTCATGCTCCTTCACGCGACTGAACCATACCATGGGTGTACCAGCAGCCTTCACCTTTCCACAACCACGGTTCAAATCTTATATAGTCTGGTTCAGACCCCAGATCGGCCTTCGAGCCATCGACTCCACCCCTACCTCCCTAAGTGCACTAACCGAGGCCCCCTCACCAAAACCTTCGACTCGGCCTCTCCCCAGCAACGTCCAACCACCAAACTAAACCCCAAGCCAAACATCTCGACACACCAGTAGTCCCTAACCCCACAAGGATCGCAGCACCTTGCACCAATTACAGAAAAACGTAAGTTTCAATGAAAGAAAAACAGCATATGAACAAAACCGAAAATCTTTCATATTCTTGGTGGGATCGAGACTTTACTACAGATTAGTCACACAACAGCATGTATATGGTGTATGAGATGCAAAAACGAGAGTACAATGCGTGCCTTGATGATGTATATACGCGAGGATATCGCAGAACGATGGCCGGAGGAATTTCTCTTTGCAAGAAAATGGTAGCCGAAGCTTTCTTGAATTTCCTGCTGTGAAAACCGAGGGGAATGGTTCTGAAAATGAGGGGTGTCGGCTGGTGGGGTGGGGAATGATAGGTTTAGGGTTAATTAAGTAGTAATTAAATAATTAACAATTAGCTAATGAGCCCTAAGTTACTAATTAAAAGAAAAAAATGATTTTAAGCCCAAGAAGCTTAAAAGTAGGTCCATTAAATCCAAACGCACTCTCGAAAAATATATCGTGTTGAAAAGGATTTGAAAATATTAGTCAAAACCTTAAAAAGTCCCCCGACTCGATAAAATTAGCGTACCGTTAAAAATTAAAATCATGCGGGTAAAAATATCCAAAATTCCCATTTTTGAAAATTACACTTAAAAACGCTTTAAATAAATTTATAAAAATAAATCGTATAATTAAAAATAATTTTCATGAAAATTCTCTAGTCTCCGTTCCTCATTCGAGCGTGAAATGCACCTAGAAATCCTAATGCATGAATTTATAAAATAACATGAAATAAATTTTAACATGCATGAATTATGCATAAAATGCATAAAAATAATTAAACACAATTTACTGAAATAAACATGCATTTAATGCTTTAAAAATTAATTAAAATGCCAAGGAAATTCAATAACTTGCATGCATGCCAACTTTTTAAATTATATTTACTAACATGCTAAATTACCATTTCTTAAATAAGTCTTTATTAACTTATCTCTATACTCTATCTCCAGTCCGGCCTCACTTATTTAACTTAAAAGGTGACAATTAACTACTACGTAAAATAAATAAATTTAAAGAAAATAATTTAAATACTCATGCAATAAAATCATTTTAATTTAAATACTAGAAATTATGCATGACTTATACGTAGTCTACGTGACGGGTTCTACAGAAACTGCCTGTTTTGTGAAGGAGTTCACTAAAACTGGCAGCCGCCTAATATGGTAATTTAAAATTTTTGTCTTCGAAATTTTTTATTTTCATTATATGAACAAGATTTGTATCTTTGGAACATCGACGCTTTCGAATTATCGATCGGGATTATAATGAGTTCGGAATCATTTTTTGTCAATTTGGAATTTACTAATTAAATGATTGTACTAGTAGTGGTGACT
>NC_133310.1:14502508-14514582 GCF_012295235.1 Primulina huaijiensis | reverse complement strand
CAACAAGAACCCATCCATCTCCACAAACCATCAACAACTATAAAAACATAACTCCAAAACAATAATCATACTTTTCTCCATTCCAATAAAAATAACCATAAGCAATAACCATACAAAAGAATAACATCATATACATGAAAATGATAAAAGGTTGGGATATTACAATAAACATTTTAAATAATTATATTAACATTATAAAAATCCATAAACATTTAAAATAATCATATTAGCATATAAAACAGCATTCAAGACACTGTCATTACGTTTACTAATTTTTGGGTGTAAAATTAAAGTTTAGCTCCTAGACGTAAAATTTCACGTTTTTGACTTTTTCTTAATTTCATTGACTCTAACATGTCCCAAATAATTATTTAAGCTTACATGAATTTTCTCAAATTTTTATTTAGCTTAATCGAGACGTTTCTATTAATTCTTTAATTAATGTTTCGTGCATTGGTTAAATCCCGGATAAATCCAAAACTCATTATTTTGATCTCAAATTTTAAACATAACATTTTTATTATTTATTATACCCTTGTGAGCCATGAACCACACCCGTGGACCCATGGTTCTCGTTTTACTTTTAATTTTTGAAATAATGACCCTCCCTCCAACACACCGAGCCATCTCCCAATTTACTCGAGCCACGCCTGAGTCACCTCAAGCCAAATCCTAACCAACCCATCTAGGCACCCTACTGACCAGCCCTGGCCCATAGAACATGATCATAAGTCGCTCAAACTCGCCTGAAACTTGACCCCAAATCTGCATGTGTGTGTGTGTGAGTCTCCCATGAACATTTGGACTTCTACCTCATCTAAGATTCCTCCAGCCCTTAACCACTTGCCCCCTCATGACCCTAACCATCTCTGGACAACGCCCAGACCAGCCCAAGCCCTTGAGCCCGCGCCCCAAGAACAAGTTGGCGTTTCTTCCTGCCCTGTGGTTCCCACGTTTTGCTCGAGCCAGCAGAGATCCCATCTCTCCAGCCCCTAGCCCTACCCCTACCCATCATCCTAGGACCCTGATGGACCAGCCTGGCTCGTGCCTAGGCCAGCCGCACCCCTTTCTCAGCCCTTCCCTCTTGCACACTCGGGAAGAGTTGTTGCTCAATTGGACACTTCCCTAGCCACTCCCCTTGAGCCTTAGCCATGCTAGGACCACACCTGACCCTGACCCACGTCTAGCCCAGGTCCCAACCCAAGCCCTAGCCAAGTCGTGAGCCCCCATGCAAAGAAACGAGTCCCTTGATCACCATAACAGCAAGAAGGTTCCAGCTCGTGTTTGGTTCGTGTTGCAGCATGATTCAAGTATTCTAATACGCCTTAAACTTGTGAAAAACAACCATTATTCCATACCCTAGCCCTGGAAGCCCCTTTATGTACAATTACATCAAGTTTTTGGATCAAAACATGCTTCAAAAATTCATGTGGTGTGCAAAAAACGAAAATAACTAAAAAGTGTCACTTATTTTCCATACAATTCACAAATAACTTCATATTATGGTATGATGATGAGTAAAGGAAGAATATGGCGTGCATTTGCGTGTTTAACGCACGATTATTCGTTGACGATTGCGAAGAACGGCGACGAACGACCTTCGCTTGATTCCCCTTGAAATTTTCGAACACTTATCTTGAATAATTATGTGTGTGTGTCGTATAATTTGCAAGGAATAAAGAGTTTGAATTGAGTTGGGGAAGTAGGTGTGTGACTTGAATGGTGTGGGGAAGGGTTATGCTTTAGTTTGTGGGGGTAAATTAGCACTTTAAATAATAATTAACACACTAACAAAGCCTTGGCCCATTAGGAAAGTTAATTAGGCCCATTAAGCCCATTAGTGCATAATTAAAATATTTTGTTTAAATAAGTTTGTGAATTTATTAGCCGGGTTGCCACAACGATCGCATTTTTGTTGAAAATCCAACACCGATAAAAATTATGTCTCGGCGTATAAAATCACATCAAAACTCATTATTTTCAAAAATAAGAAAAAGCATCACCCATATTTTAAAGAACTAAAAACAATTATTTAATAAAAACATTTTCTATTTTTCAGCACTCGGTCTCCGTTCCTCGATCGCAACTCGAATAACCTTTAAAACTACATTTTAATGCAGTCATGTAGAAAATATATTTTAAACATGTCGACATGCACAACATAATTAATTTATACAATTAAAACAATTAATTGAAATACACAAGGAATTTAATAACTTGTATGCATTTGGTTCGCGTGGACCTTCAAATTTTCGGGGCGTTACAATCTCTCCCCCTAAATTGAAATTCGTCCCCGAAATTCGCTTATCCTCGATAATCAAAATTTCAGACTTAGTTCTAGTATCTCAAAAATTCACGCTTCCGCTGTGTTACTCTGATAAAACTTAAGTTTTAGAATGTCTTTACGTCTCCTTGATCCCAATTAATTTTTACCTTCTAAATCCTCGTTTTGCGAATCGCAACTTAAAAAGACCCATGATGACTTAGTGCTATGTCCTTATAACCTCGAATTTAAATTTTTCTTACAATTCCCAATATAAAAAGATGGATGACCATACTTATCGTATATTACTTTCTTTATTTTATACCCAAAATGTTAATCAACTTATCATATTTCAACATTAAAATCTCAAACACATCCGCTAACGCTTAGATTTTCAAGCCTAATATCGTTTCCTCATACAAAAACCCTTGATTAAAATTCCTTATAACCTTATAACTCAGATCTCTCAAGGTTCTAAATATTCTTACAAGTCTAAATCATCGAAAATTCTTATCATTTAACTCATTCAATTCTCACTTATTGCTAAACTAGTCTCCAAATTCCTTAACAATTGCAAAATTATTTCTTAATTTCTTCAAAAATTATCCAATTGGCCTTAATTTCGAAAATCATACGATTAACCCATAAGTTCTTGGAATTCTTTTTCCTTCTATAGGTTTCCCATAACATAAATTTCGATAATTTTAAACTTTTTTTACCCAAAGATCAATTCATATAACCAATCTTACCTTTCATCAAAACTTAAAAATCTCAATTTATACATTTTCTTACTTTCAAAGATCATCGTAGTCTTCGAAACATTATTTCTTATGTCAAATTCTCAAAATTAATTAAACTAGTAACCACGAGTCATCAGTATTTTCTTAAAAAATCTACGTGTACCAAAAGCATTCATAATATTCACGATTAAATTATAACACAAAAAGTAGAACGTCAAAACTAAAACCCAAAAATCAACATAATCCAATTCCACCACAAAGCCAACATGCGTTAAAATCATATAATTTCTTATTTCATATCGTATCAGGTATAAAATTCTAGAGCATATAAAACATATATCATCATAAAACTATTAAACATGTGACATAAACATATGATTCATGTACTTATGTAGGTAACAACGTATAAATCATACAAAGCATGTAAACTTACAAGTTGAGACTTGACGACTGAGCTTCCCGACACTGACGGTGGCACAACCCTTTACAGGAACCATTGCTCTGATACTAACTTAAACGTCCACTACTCGTTTTCTTAAAACATGCTAGAATTTTTTTGTTCTCTCCTTAATTTCCATAAATCAAAATAAACATATATATACTTTAAAATACCTTGACACCATTTTTAAAATAACACAACCAACTAACATTTGAAAATCAATGGAAATATTTTGAATCGTAGAATCGTCAAATATTTTACCAAACCTAAAAACATTATTTGAAAAGTATAGCTCATACTATAACCTCTCAAAAACAACTCATAAGCATAATCAAAGTCGTAAAAATATCTTTAACCATAATCATAAAATAGTGCGGAAAACTAGCTTCGGTCCTCAGGTTATGTGCACCTTCAGTCCAGCAAAGTCAACCATCAAGACCTCCATCATTTTCATAATCACCTGCATCAATCACACCTAGTGAGTCTAAAAATTCAACACACCATAATCTTGATACCAAATACTACATTTACAGAACACATGCACCGTAAAAATATTTGTACTTAAAATATCGTTTTCATGAATATGCATAAACTGTAAACATGGACATTTTCGTAAACATTTTCATGATGCATAAACTTTAAAAAAAACATTTTCATAATGATGCATCAACTTTAAACATAAACATATTCATAAACATAAACATCTTCATAAACGTCTTCATAAACATTTTAAAAACACTTCCATATCAACATAACATATTCAGATTCATCGTAAACATATTCATATTCGTACTAATATTCATATCAACATATTCATATCCATATTCATATCAACATATTCATATTCATATTCATATTCATATTCATATTCGTTTTTGTTGAATTCAGATCGTTAATTGTGACTCGAATTCGTATTCGTATTGGGCGATGGATCACCAGCGACACTCTCACCCGTCAACTAGGCCTTGGCCTTAAGTATTAACATATCATCGTATTCGTATCAATGGAAATACGATCGTTGGGCTACCACTGGACCTTTGCCCTCACGAAATCTCCAATATATCATCGTATTAGTCACAATTACTTCACTTCCTTCAACGTTTCGTATTCTCATCACTTTATAAAATTAAACATGCATATAATGTTTTTCTTTTAAACCAAGCATGAAATATATCTTTCAACGTTATCGTTTCACCGTAAAAAATCGTTTCGCCGTAAAAACCCATAACTTTTAAAATAAACGTTTTAACATCATAAAAATCCATAAACTTTTAAAATAAATATTTTAACATATAAAGTTTCATAAACATTTTAACATATTAAATCCTAAATATTTAAAATAACATTTTGACATATTAAATCATAAGCATTTAAAATAAACGTTTTAACATATTAAAAATCCATAAACATTTTTAATAAATATTTTAACATCATTAAAATCCATAAACATTTAAAATAATCATATAGTATATAAAACAGCATTCGAGATACTACTATTACGTTTACTAATTTTCGGGTGTAAAATTACTGTTTTGCCCCTAGACGTAAAATTTCACGTTTTTGACTTTTTTTCTTAATTTCATTGACTCTAACATGTCCCAAATAATTATTTAAACTTACATTAATTATCTCATATTTTTATTTAGCTTGATCGAGGCGTTTCAATGAATTCTTTAATTAATGTATCGTGCGACGGTTAAATCTCGGATAAATCCAAAACTCATTATTTTGATCCCAAATTTTAAACATAACATTTTTATTATTTATTATACCCTTGTGAGGCTTGAACCACACTCGTGGACCCATGGTTCCAATTTTCCTTTTAACTTTCGAAATAATGACCCTCCCTCGAACACACCGAACTATCTCCCAATTTACTCAAGCCAAGCCTGAGCCACCTCGAGTCAAACCCTAGCCAACCCACCTAAGCACCCTACTGAGCAGCCCTGGCCCATAGAACATGACCCTAAGTCGCTCAAACTCACCTGAAAATTGACCCCAAACCTGCATGTGTGTGTGCGTGAGTCTCCCATGAACAATAGGACTCCTACCTAGTCTAGGACTCTTCCTGCCCTTAACCACTAGCCCTCTCATGACCCTAACCATCACTGGACAACGCCTAGAACCAGCCTAGACCAGCCCAAGCCCCTGAACCTACGCGCCAGCCTCCTGCCCGAAGACCAAGCTGCGAGTACCTTTCTGCCCTACGGTTCCCACGTTTTGCTCGAGCCAGCAGCGAGCCCACCTCTCCAGCCCCTGGTGAAACGTCTGCTATTCTTTTTCCTTAAAACGTACTAGAAATTTTTTTTCCCTCCATAATTACAAATATGCGTAAATATAAATACTTTAAAATATCTTGTCACCATTTTAAAAATAAACATCCAACTACCATTTAAAAACCCAAAGGAAAATATTTTAAAGCATAAAATCGTCAAATGTTTTACCAACATAAAAACCTTATTTGAAAAGTATAGCTCATACCATAACCTCTCAAAAATATATCATAACTAGTGCGGAAAACTACCGTCGGTCCTCGGGTTATGTACACCTTCAGTCTAGTCAGATCAACCATCAAGACCTCCATTAACATATTCATAATCAATAGCACCTGCATCAATCACATCTAGTGAGTCTAAAGACTCAACACGTCATATCCTTGATAACAAGTAATATATAATACAGATCACATGCAACAGTGAAAATACTTGTACTTAAAATATCGTTTTCATGAAGATGCAGAAACTTTAAACAAAAACATTTTCATGATGCATAAACTTTAAAAACATTTTCCCTAAAGTTTTCATAAACATTTTCTTAAACGTATTCATGTCATCCTCAACATATTCACATTCATATTATCATCAACATATACGTATTCATTTTTCCTTTTCGTTGAATTCAGATCGTTAATTGTGACTTTCTTGTTCATCTACGTCTACGTCTACGTGTTGGGCGATAGATCCATCTACATGTAACCACAGTACTAGGCGGCGGGGACACCAGCAACACTCTCACCGGTCAATTGGGCCTTGGTCTATCCTCATAATATGGAAATACGATCGTCGGGGCTCCCTCGGGGGCCTTCTCCCATAGACGGGCTCCCTCTGGGGCCTTTTCCCATGCATGGGCTCCCTCCGGGGCCTTTTCCCCTCACGTTATCCCAAAGCCTATCATCATATACATATATATATCCGTATCCAAGGAAACACGATCGTCGGGCTCCCACTGGAACCATAACCCTCACGACATGTCCAACATATCATCGTATTAGTCACAATGACTTCACTTCCTTCAACGTTTCATATTATCATCACTTTATAAAAATCATGCATTTAATATCCTTTTTTTAAAAAAAACAAGCATGCAACATATCTTTTAACGTTATCGTTTCCTCATAAAAATCCATAAACATTTTAAAAGAAACCTTTCAACATATAAAAAGCCATAAATCTTTTCAATAAACATTTCAACATCATACACATTTAAAATATGCATTTAAATCTTAAACATTTAAAATAAAAATTTTAACATATTAAATCGTAACCTTATAAAATAACATTTTGACATAATAAATCGTAAACATTTAAAATCCATGTCATAAAAATTCATATACATTTGAAATAATCATATTAGAACATAAAACAGCATTCAGGACACTGCCATGACATTTACTAATTTCTAGGTGTAAAATGACTGTTTTACCCCTGGACGTAAAATTTCACGTTTTTGACTTTTTCTTTATTTCATTGACTCTAACATATCCCAAATAATTATTTAATCTTACATGAATTTTCTCATATTTTTATTTAGCTTAAATCTATGAATTTTAAATTAATCTTTAAATATGACGTATTAATGCGTTTTAATCCCGAATTAAACCAAACCTTAATATAAAATTCACAAATTCAAAACTTAGACTTATAATAATTATTTAAGCTTAAACCAAATTTTTCATTATTTTATAAAGCATAAAACTAAGCGTTTCAATTAACTCGTTAATTAGCGTTTCGTGAGACGATTAAATCCTGATTAAATCCAAAACTCGTTATTTTGATCCCAAATTTTAAACATAGCATTTTTAGTATTTATTCTACCCTATCAAGTCACGAGCCACCCCCGTGGACCCATGGATTCAATTGTTTCCTATTAAATTCGAAATATTGACATATTGTCGAACAACCCGAGCCATTTCCCAATTTACTCGAGCCACGCCCAAGCCACTTCAAGCCAAACCCAAGCCAACCCATCTATGAACCCTATTGACCATCCCTGACACTTTGACCTAGCCCCTAACTCGCTCAAGCTCGACTAGAATCTAACCCATCACCTGCGCACAAGCTTTCCACTACGCCCGAGACTCCTAGCTAGCATGGGCTCTTCCAGCCGAGCCATCGCCGAGCCCAGCACACCCTAACCATCCCTGAACCACGTCTAGACCCTACCCAGACCAGCCCAAGGACCCCAAGCCCAAAGCTTCTGAATTTGTAACACAACCTGCGCGCTAGCTGCTCACTCACGGCTCCCTCTCGGTTCCATCTTCTCCTCGAGCCAGCAGCGATCCATGCCTCTCCAGCCCCTGTCCCAACCCTTGCCCATATCCCTTAAACTCTATCGGACCCACCTGGCTCGCCCCCAGGCCAGCCGCAAGCCCCTAACTTTCCCAACCAAAATCTGCGCGTGACTTGGGGGAGAGTCCCACTTCACGTGGACTCTTCCCCAGCCCATGGCTCGACCCCTATCCCTCCTAGGACTCTCCCTAGGACCTAACCATAACCCCTAGGACCCAACCACCAGACCTGGTCGAGCCATCTTGCCCCATGCGCAACCAACCGACCTTGCACCTGGAAAATCAACAAAACTTACAGCCCTTCTTATCTAATCCCATCCTACGGTTCCAGCTTTGTCCTACTCGGTTGTAGCATTTTGTGTGTGTTCGTATGACTCTAAAACTTGTGTGAATCGTGCCCCTTTACATCCTAAGACATGGCAGCCCCTTAATCAACATAATAATCATGCTTTTGGATGAAAAATCAAGAGTTCAACCCATGGGGATGCATAGTTGCGAAAATATAATGATGTGTGGCTTGTTTTTCATGAAAAACGATTTTAAATAATTACTATGGTGTGAATGATGAGTAAAAGGAGAATATGACGTGCCTTTGCGTATTAAACGCACGATGTTACGTTGACGATTGCGAAAAACGACGACGAGGAACGACGGCTCGAAAAACTATAGCTAACCTTGATGTTTTCTTCTTCAAACTTGTGGGTGCCGTGAGTGGGGTGGGAGAAAAGAGTCCTATTAATTGTTTGGGGTGAGGGAGGCGTGGGATATCTTAGGGTATGTGGTGGATTTTGGTTTTATATAATAATTAAAACACTAATCAAAGCTTAGGCCCATTAACTAGGTTATTTAAGCCCAATAAGCCCATTAGTGCTTAGTAAAATTATTTTGTTAAATAAAGTTTGTGAAGTTAATAGCCGGGTTGTCAAAACGTTCGTATTTTTGTTAAAAATCCAACCCCGATAAAAATTACGCCCCGACGTATAAATTCACCTTATAACCCCATATTTTCAAAAATAAGAAAAAGCATCACTCATATTTTAAATAATTAAAAACGATTATTTAATAAAAACATTTTACAATTTTTCAGCCATCGGTCTCCATTCCTCGATCGCAACTCGAATAACCTTTAAAAATACATTTTAATGTAACCATGTAAAAAATATATTTTAAACTTGTAAATATGCACAACATAATTAATTCATGCAATTAAAACATGTAATTAAACTACAAAGGAATTTAATAATTGCATGCATGTGGTTCGCGTGGACCTTTAAATTTTCGGGGCATTACACCTGGCCCCACCCCTGCCCATCATCCTAGGACCCTGGCTCGTGCCCAGGCCAACAGCACCTAGGGGTGGGCGCGGGTCGGGTTTTCGGTTTCGTGTATCCGAAATTTCGGGTACCCGACAAGTCGGGTAGTAAATTTTACTATCCGACACCAACCTGATCGTGATCGGGTAGCCGAAATGATCGGGTATTTTCGAGTACCCAGAAATAAAAAAATTTTACTTTTGAAAAAATATATATTTTTCACATTTCACAAAAAATCACGTAATTATATCGAGTTATGGCTAGTCATTATAACATATTATGACTAGTAAATTAAAAAAACACATGTATTTTTCACATTTCACGATCATGTCATTATATCATTTTATGATTAGTCATTTGTCATTATATCTGGTTATAACTAGCAACAAAAAAATACATGTATTTTTTAAATGAATAGACGGATAAACCCATAAATTTTTTTTTTTTTTAATTTTTCAGGTACTCGATACATGATCGGGTATTGGTAAAATACCCGAATCGAACTCGAAAATTATTTTTGGGTATCGGGTACCTGACGAACCCGTTTTTTTTTTAAAAATACCTGACCCGATCGGGTCGAATCGGGTACCCAATACCCAAAAATAAACTCCCACCCCTAGCCGCACCCCCCTTCTCAGCCCTTCCCTTTTGCACGCCCGAGAAGAGTCCTTGCTCAGGTGGACTTTTCCCTAGCCACTCCCCTCGAGCCCTAGCCACGTTTGGACCACACTTGACCCTGACCCACGTCTAGCCCAAGCACCAACCCAAGCCCTAGCCAAGTCGTGAGCCCCCATGCAAAGAAACGAGTCCCTTGATCACCATAATAGCAAGATGTTTCCAGCTCGTGTTCGGTTCGTATTGCAACGTGATTCAAGTGTTCTAGGACGCCTTAAACTTGTGTAAACAACCCTTATTCCATACCCTAGCCATGGAAGCCCCTTCATGTACAATTACATCAAGTTTTTGGATCAAAACATGCTTCAAAAATTCACGTGTTGTGCAAAAAACGAAAATAACTAAAAAGTGTCACTTATTTTCCATACAATTCACAAATAACTTCATATTATGGTGTGATGATGAGTAAAAGAAGAATATGACGTGTTTTTGCGTGTTTAACGCACGATTATTCATTGACGATTGCGAAGAACGACGAAGAACGACCTTGGCTTGATTCCCCTTGAAATTTTCGAACACTTCTCTTGAATAATTATGTGTGTATGTCGTGTAATTTGCAAGGAAGAAAGAGTTTGAATTGAGTTGGGGAAGTGGGCGTGTGACTTGAATGGTGTGGGGAATGGTTATGCTTTAGTTTTTGGGGTAAATTAGCACTTTAAATAATAATTCACAGACTAACAAAGACTTGGTCCATTAGGAAAGTTAATTAGGTCCATTAAGCTCATTAGTGATTGATTAAAATATTTTGTTTAAATAAGTTTGTGAATTTATAAGCCGGGTTGCCTCAACGATCGTATTTTTGTTAAAAATCCAACACCGGTAAAAATTACGTCTCGGCGTATAAAATTACCTCAAAACTCCTTATTTTCAAAAAAAAGAAAAAGCATCAACCATATTTTAAATAATTAAAAACAATTATTTAATAAAAACATTTTCCATTTTTCAGCCCTCGGTTTCCGTTCCTCGATCGCAACTCGGATAACCTTCAAAAATACATTTTATTGCAACCATGTAAAAAATATATTTTAAACATGTCGACATGCACAACATAATTAATTTATGCAATTAAAACAATTAATTGAAATACACAAGGAATTTAATAACTTGTATGCATGTGGTTCACTTGGACCTTCAAATTTTTGAGGCGTTACAGGTGGCCTGACTGAAGATTAATACGCAAAAAATCAACGGAAACTGAACCTAGCTAACTGAAGTTGGATACGACTGAATGATCAATTGAGAACTGATCAGTTAGACTACAATCAATTGAGAGCAATCAGTTTATCTTTTCAGATTTGTCAACTGATAAAGCAGCTGAACACGTCATCAGTTAAGGATGTAACTATCAACCGACAGATAGTAAAAAAGCAAGACTGCAACTTTTAGTGGGAACGCCGCATTTTAGCAATGCATTAGTTTACTATTGTCAGAAGAATGTTGACGTAGCAATCAACCGATAAAAAGTTTCAAATCATATTCAATGTTACCGTTGAATGCAAAGACTATAAACAGTCGAAGAGTTCAGCCGAGGAAAGAACTTTTGCGCATATTCATTCTAAGTCAATCTTGAAATCAAGCTTTCAAAGAACAGTTACAAAAGCTCACGTTTATATGAAAATTTCATAGCTTTCAGGCTATCTTTCGAGCAGAAGTATTAGCACATATATTTGTTATATTTGATCTTGTGAGATCAGTTGTGTTAAGAAAAGAATATAAGTTAATTACTGATAAATTTTAAAGATACTAAGAGTTTCAGTTTGACATTATTAAGTCCAAAACTGAAGTGGGTTGCTGCTACTTAAATTATAATTCACCTAAGTGTAGGTTGTCTGCAAGTAATATATTTCGTAAGTACGAGATCGATCCACAGAGAGGTTATTTTAAGTTTAAATTTATTAATTTATAGATTACCAAATGCAAGAACGAAGTTTACAAATTATAAATTTTGTCAAGGCTCGAGGATTTATTCTTGGTTTATGCAATATTGTTTAACTAAAAGTAAAATTAAGGAAACCACCATAAATAATGGTTCCAAGAAAATTAAATATTTAAACACACACCTAATATAATATAGTTC
>NC_133310.1:14500643-14502349 GCF_012295235.1 Primulina huaijiensis | reverse complement strand
TATATATCTGTGTGTGTGTGTATGTATGTATGTATGTATGTATAATTTAACAATAATAATCGATGAAATATTTATTGTATCAAAATTAAACAACAAATCAAGATAACCACTTAAATGGTATCAAGCATTTGTTGTAAATTGATAACAAGAAATAATTCATTTTTATACCTACAATAAAAAGAAATTAGCAAAATGAAAAGAAATAAAGAAAGAATATACAAAATATAAACAATCTTACTTCACCAAGAATTCATCATCTTCACCTTGACATAATAGATTTAGCTTTCCATGAACTTACTTTTTATCAACACTAAAAACATCACTCATAATTTGAAAAATGAAAAATATATTGGAACTTAGAACTTTTATACACTCACATTATATTTTACAATGAGATAGAATGATTCTCAATCTAGCACAAGGCCTCTATTTAAAGGCCAAATGAGAGAAACGGTAAAAAATTTTATTAATGCCATGTGGTTGTAATAGTAGTCTTTGTCTACTCCAAGTTCAATTCCATGTCCCTTCTTTCAATGCTTTGTTCCATGACTTTAATCACCGAATTTGACTCTCCATTTGAGTTTTCTAGCTTGAGTTATCATTATTTTACCAACACGTAGAAAACCTGAAAATAAAACATATTTAGTAAGACATTTAAATATAAACATGCAATACTAAAATAACATAATTTTATAATTTTAATGAAACTTAAATTTTAAAATATAGGTTTTAACATATAATAAATTATTAATTTTAAGTTTCATCACACCCCCACACTATCTTATTACTAGTCCCTTAGTAATAAAATTTATTGGAAAATCACATCCTAGATTCTTTATTCTTTTTATATATTCAAATATACAAACATATTCATTTTAAAAACAAACTCATATACCGATTTTGAACATGAATTTATTATTATTAAAAGAAAATAAAAATGACATAAATTAAAACACATATATACAGCGTAGTTGTGATTGTGGCTCACATCTTCCTCTGATTTTACGTTCAGTAACGGCTTCAACGCCTTCTATGAGTCGAGTATATGCTTCCCATCCAATTTTCTTATAAATTGGCAAACAGGGTCTTTTAACGTCAGATTTCCGAGACGAAATTGTATATATATATTTACTTATCTAAACAGATATGCGTTACTACAGTAGGATCTTTATAAGGCTGATTCCACCGTCCATATTGATATTCCTCATGTTGAAATTGCCACCATAGTTTAAGAAGTTCATTTTGCACGTACCCACTAGAATGCGTATCAAGAACCTCTAGAAAATTATCCAAAGACTCTTTACTCAGACCATTTTTAATGAATAAAATTTTATCTTCTCTATTCATTGATGTCATTCCAACATTTTTGCATTTCTCTTTACAAGTCCACCTTGCACATTTATGACATCCACCTATATGTTTAGCTCTTCGCTTTTTGGCATATGTGCTTTTACCAAATCCTGGCATATGTCTTATTATTATTTCACTTGCTTCCCCAACCAATCGGACTTTTGCTTCAATTATCAACCGGATATCATTCGGTATGCCATATGACATCATCAACCTTAGTCGCTCACATCTAGCTTTATAAATTTTTTTCAACGCATTATCAGGTAAACAAGCAAAATATTTACGAAGATTCACAATACAAGCATCCATATTATTATTATTATTATTATTATTATTATTATTATTATTATTATTAT
>NC_133310.1:14498959-14500487 GCF_012295235.1 Primulina huaijiensis | reverse complement strand
ATATGAAAAACTAATTTTTCTTGTAATATGTAATTTGAATATAATGAATATTAAAATCTAGCGTTTTGTGATTTTCCAATAGTTATTAACTAATGCGTCTCAGGTGCATTTTACTGACACCTTACTCGTCATTGAACTAAAAATTATTATTATTATTATTATTACTATTTATATGAATATATTTTTTTTATTTTTATATAAAAACAAACTAAGAGTAGAAGAAGAAGAGGAGATTTTTCATACCTTAAAGAGAAAAAAAATTAAAACATACCGTTGAATCACAAGTTTAGCATCACATGAATTTTCTTTTCTTACTCTTGGATGTTGGCCAATTAAGTTGAGATAAGAATGGATCTGGTTCATGACTAAATCCTTGCAGTAAATCAATAAGTTCAACTTCACTTGTAGCAGAAACTAACTTCCTTCGCGAAGCTAATGAAATAAATCCCTGTTCCACAACATCATCGAGAAACGATAGCAGTTTATCATAATAATTGATAACATTTAACAAACCAATTGGCTTATTGTGGATATTTAATTGTGCCCAACAAACAGTATAAAATATTTCTTCCAAAGTACCGAAACCTCCTGGCAAAGCAATATAAGCATCTGAATGTTCAATCATTTGAGTAATTCGTTCATACACGTTGACCACTTTCATTTTTTCTCCTATTGTTGGTCAAGTAAGACTGGCTAAGGCAATCGGAATAATGCCTAAGACTTCACTTCCACCTGCATGCGCAACTTTTGCAACTTTTCCCATGAGACCAACTTCACCACCACCATATACCAAATGAATCTTTTTTTAACAAGTGTTATTCCAAGCTTTTCTGCTACCTCTTCATAAATTGAATCTTTTCCTGCACTAGATCCACAAAATACACAAATATTTTTGATTTTACTTACCGTGGACGTCGACATGTTGAGAAATATGTTTTCTGTAATTGTTAAATCACATCAAATAAATTTATAAGCATAACATGCCAAAAGTCAATATTTGAACAGGAAATTATTATTATTAAAAGGAAATAAAAATGACATAAATTTAAACACATATATACAGCGTAGTTGTGATTGTGGCTCACATCTTCCTCTGATTTTACGTTCAGTAACGGCTGCAATGCCTTCTATGAGTCGAGGATATGCTTCCCATCCAATTTTCTTATAAATTGGTAAATAGGGTCTTTTAAAGTCAGATTCCCGAGACGAAATTTTATATATATATTTACTTATCTAAACAGATATGCGTTACTACAGTAGGATCTTCATAAGGCTGATTCCACCGTCCATATTGATATTCCTCATGTTGAAATTGCCACCATAGTTTAAGAAGTTCATTTTGCACGTACCCACTAGAATGCGTATCAAGAACCTCTAGAAAATTATCCAAAGGCTCTTTACTCAGACCATTCTTAATGAATAAAATTTTATCTTCTCTATTCATTGATGTCATTCCAACATTTTTGCATTTCCCTTTACAAGTCCACCTTGCACATTTATGACATCCACCTATACGTTTAGCTCTTCG
>NC_133310.1:14443420-14498153 GCF_012295235.1 Primulina huaijiensis | reverse complement strand
TATTATTATTATTATTATTATTATATAGTTCAATTATTTTGGGAAAACTGAAAAAACCGACTTAGATAGTCACGGAGTACCGTTATCCGCCACTTAACTCGGAAATGAACTAGAATCGGCAAAAACAAAATGAAAATATCAAACAACTATTATGGATCATATAAATGCATAAAATCAACATTAAGAATTTCATTTTCTATAAAAGGATTAAGTCTTTGCCCATTAACTTTAAACACATCATTATTTTTAGGATTTTCAATATCAACAGCACCATGAGGATAAACAAATTTAACTATAAATAGTCCTGACCATCTCGATCTTATTTTTCCTGGAAATAAATGCAAACGAGAATTATAAAGTAAAACTTTTTGTCCAATTTCAAATGACTTTCTCATAATATTTTTATCATGAAAGGCTTTAGTTTTATCTTTATAAATCTTTGAATTTTCATATGCATAATTTCTTAATTCTTCAAGTTCATTTAATTGCAATTTTCTTAATTTAGATGCATCATCTAAATTAATATTAAATGCTTTAATTGCCCAATAAGCTTTATGTTCAAGTTCAACGGGTAAATGACAATGTTTACCAAAAACTAACCTATTTGGTGACATCCCTAATGATGTCTTAAATGCAGTTCTATATGCTCATAATGCATCAATTAATCTTAAAGACCAATCTTTTCGATTTGGATTAACTGTTTTTTTCTAAAATTTGTTTTATTTCTCTATTTGCAAGTTCAACTTGACCATTACTTTGAGGATGATATGGGGTTGAAACTTTATGTCTAATGCCATATTTTCTTAACAAAAAAGAAAATGATTTATTTATAAAATGACTTCCCCCATCACTAATTATTGCTCTAGGTAATCAACAGCGACTAAAATGTACGTATATCCAAAAGATAATGGAAATGGACCCATAAAATCTATCCCCCAACTATCGAATATTTCAATAATTATGATTGGATTTAAAGACATCATGTTTCGTTTTTAAATTGATCCCATCTTCTGACAATTTTCACAAGATTTGCAAAATAAATGCGTATATTTGAATAAAGAGGGACAATAAAATCCACATTGTAAGATTTTGCAGCTGTTTTATTGGATGAAAAATGACCTCCACATGCTTCAAAATGACAAAATTTAATAACATTACTTACTTCATTGTCGGGTATGCATCGTCGAAAAATTTGGTCAGGACAATACTTAAACAAGTAAGGATCATCCCAATAAAATGTTTTAACTTCTATCAAGAATTTATTCTTATTCTGTGAATTCCAATGAGAAGGCATTTTATTTGTCACAATAAAATTTACAATGTTAGCAAACAAGGGCATAATAATAGCATACAACAACTGATCATCTGGAAAATTTTCATTTATTGGTATTCATTATGAAATGATTCAGTCATTATTCTAGATAAATGATCGGCTACGACATTTTCTTTTCCTTTTTTATCTTTAATTATAATATCAAATTCTTGTAACAATAAAATCCACCGTATTAATCTTGGCTTAGCATCTTGTTTGTTTGATAAATATTTTACGGCAGAATGATCAGTGTACACAATAGTAGTAGAACCAATTAAATAAGATCGAAACTTATCTAATGCAAATACTACTGAAAGTAATTCTTTTTCAGTAGTTGAATAATTTATTTGGGCATTATTTAAGGTTCTACTAGCATAATAGATTGCATACGGTTTTTCTTCTTTTCTTTGTCCTAACACAGCTCCTATAGCATAATCACTTGCATCACACATTAATTCAAATGGTAAAGACCAATCTGGAGGTTGTAAAATAGGTGATGTAATTAAAAGATTAATTATTTTTTTAAAAGCATTTTCACATTTCTGAGTCCATTCAAATTGTGTATCTTTTGTTAAAAGATTCGAAATTGGTTTAGATATTATGCTGAAATTTTTTATAAACCTTCTATAAAAACCTGCATGACCCAAGAATGATCGAACTTCTTTGACCGTTTTTGGTGATGTTAAATTAGCAATAACATCAACTTTGGCTTTATCAACTTCAATTCCTTTTTCAGATATCACATGACCTAACACAATCCCAGATTTAACCATATAATGACATTTTTCCCAATTTAAAACAAGATTTTTTTCTTCACATCGTTTTAATACTTCTTCTAGGTTTTTAAGACAATTTTCAAATGAGTTTCCAAAAACAGTTATATCATCCATAAAAACTTCTACAAATTCTTCAATCATATCACTGAAAATACTTAACATGCATCTTTGAAAAGTAGCCGGAGCATTACATAAACCAAATGGCATTCTTTTAAATGCAAAAGTTCCGAAAGGACAAGTGAAAGTAGTTTTTTCTTGATCTTCTAATGATATAGGTATTTGATAATACCCCGAATACCCATCAAGAAAACAGTAATAAGAATTTCCTGCTACTTTTTCTAGAATTTGATCTAAAAATGGTAGTGGGAAATGATCTTTTCTAGTTGCATCATTTAATTTTCTATAATCAATACACATACGCCAACTAGATGGAATCCTAGCTTGTAATAACTCTCCCTTTTCATTTTTTATAACAGTGATGCCTGACTTTTTAGGTACTACTTGTGTTGGACTTACCCATTTACTATCTGAGATTGGATAGATAATTCCAGCGTCTAATAGTTTTAATACTTCATTCTTAACAACTTCTTTCATATGTGGATTTAACCTTCTTTGTGGTTGTTGATATGTTTTAGCATTTTCTTCCAAATGAATTTTATGTGTGCAAATTAAAGGATTTATACCTTTTATATCTTTCAAAGTCCATCCAATTGCATTTTTATATTTCTTAAGTAATTTAATTAAATCTTCTTCTTGATTTGGTAGAAGAGTGGAAGAAATTACAACAGGAAATGTTTTATTTTCACCAAGAAATACATATTTCAATTCGAATGGTAAAACTTTTAATTCAAGTTTTGTATTATCATCTTTTTTAAAATTATTTTCAGACTCAAAACTTTCTATTGAAAAAACTTCAGATTGTTGATTTAAGTTTTCTTCTTGTATATTTTCTTCCATAATTGTTTCAATTTCATTATCATATTCATTTTCATTAATACTTGGTTGTTTACATAAATTGAACACATTAAGTTCTAGAGTCATATTTCCAAAAGACAATTTCATTATTCCATTTCGACAATTAATTAAAGCATTTGAAGTTGCTAGAAATGGTCGTCCCAATATTACTGGAATTTCATTATGTACTTCTATTGGTTGTGTATCCAAAACAATAAAATCTACAGGATATATGAATTTATCAACTTGAACCAACACATCTTCTACAATACCTCTAGGTATTTTGATTGACCTATCCGCCAGTAAGAGAGTAACAGAAGTGGGTTTTAATTCTCCTAAATTAAGTTTTTCATAAACTGAATAAGGAAGTAAATTCACACTTGCTCCCAAATCTAACAAAGCTTTTTTAATTTTATTTTCTCCAATAATACATGAAATTGTTGGACAACCAGGATCTTTATATTTTAAACTAGAATTATTTTGAAGAATAGAACTTACTTGTTCAGCCAAGAATGCTTTCTTCTTCACATGCAATTTTCTCTTCACAGTACATAAGTCTTTTAAAAATTTTGCATATGAAGGTACTTGTTTAATAGCATCTAATAATGGAATATTTATCTTTACTTGTTTAAAAACTTCATAGATATCAGAATCATTTTTTTGTTTTTTATGATTTGTTAATGCATGAGGAAATGGTGGAGGTTTATTTGATTCATTTACTATTTCAGATGATTTATCATTCAACATATTATTTTTAGAATTTAAGGTATCATCATTCTCAAAAGTATCAGGATTATCATCCTTACTCTTTGATTTTAAATGATCCTTGTTTTCATTACTATATGGATCATTAACTATTTTACCACTTCTAAGGGTAATAACAGATTTTATTTGATCAATTTTTTCATTTTTTAATTCTTGATTTTGATTTTTAGGATTAGGTTGAGGTTGAGATGGAAATTTTCCTTTTTCATGAATATTAAGTGCAGATGCAAATTTTGCAAGAGTTTCTTTCAAATCAGTCATAGATTGACTGTTTTGAATATTGATAGATTCTTGCTTTTGGATAAATGCATGAATTACATCTTCAAAGTTTTTTCTTGGAGGTGTAACATAAGGAATATAACCTTGATGATTTTGGTTATTTTGAAAATATTGTTGTGAGGGTTGTGCATTATTATCATTCCTCCAACTAAAATTAGGATGATTTTTCCATCCAGGATTATATGATGTTGAAAAAGGATCTAGTATTGGTTTTTTATAATTGTTAACATAATTTGCTTGTTCATGGAGACATTCTTTAAATGAAGGTAATGTTGGACAATCTTTTGTAGCATGATCATGTGTATCACATATATGACAAACAATTTCTTGAATACTTTTTAATTGACCACTCTTTTTCATTTCTAATGACTCAATTTTTCTTGCTAAAGATGCAAGTTTAGCTTGAATATCTATATCATCTTTAAGATTATAGATACCACCCCCATTTGTTGAATTATTGATTTTAGTTGTTGGTGGTTCTATTGTGCCTATATTATCCCAATTTTGAGCATTTTCTGCTAATGAATCCAAATACTCCATAGCTTCATTTGGGTTTTTATCTTCAAAAGTTCCATTACACATGAATTCTATCATTTGCCTATCTTTAGGTATTAGACCTTCATAAAAGTGAGAAACTATTCTCCATGTTTCAAAACCATGATGTGGGCATGTATTAAGTAATTCTTTATATCTATCCCAACATTGATAAATGTTTCTCCTTGTTTTTGAGAAAAGTAGTAATTTGTCTTTTAAAAGAGTTTGTTCTATGGGAAGAAAAAAACTTTTTGAGAAATTGTTGTTGCATTTCTTCCCATGATCTTATTGAACTTGATCTCAAATTTTATAGCCATGTTTTAGCTTTATCTTTTAAAGAAAAAGGGAAAAGCTTTAATCGAACTATATCCATGCTACAATTTTGATCATTATCAGTGTTACAAACTTCCTCAAATTCTCTTAGATGTAAATATGGATTTTCAGAATCTCAGCCATGAAAATTCGGTAAAAGTTGAATAATTTGAGGTTTAAAGTTGAAATTAGATGCATGAGGAGGAAAAACTAAACAAAATAAGGCACTAGTTCTAATAGGGTTCATATGGTACCTAAGTGTTCTTAATTGATCATGTTCTTGATTAGTATTATTATTATTATTGTTATCGTTATCTTGATTATTTGAATTATCATCCATGTTTAAATTTTTTTCAGATACTCAAATAAGTCTACCACTTTATTTTCGACTCCAAATACTCATACAAAAAAAAAACACAATACTTATAAATAAAACATAATTAACAAATATAAACTTAATTTATACCTCCCCGGCAACGGCGCCAAAAACTTGCTACTACTTAAATTATAATTCACCTAAGTGTAGGTTGTCTGCTATTAATATATTTCGTAAGTACGAGATCGATCCACGGAGAGGTTATTTTAAGTTTAAATTTATTAATTTATAGATTACCAAATGCAAGAACGAAGTTTACAAATTATAAATTTTGTCAAGACTCGAGGATTTATTCTTGGTTTATGAAATATTGTTTAACTAAAATTAAAACAAAGGAAACCACCATAAATAATGGTTCCAAGAAAATTAAATATTTAAACACACACCTAATATAATATAGTTCTCACTATAGAAATTAACGAATTCACCGATATTTTATATATGGTACCTATGATTATATATATAACTATATAGATATATAACTACATAAAATAAATGTTAAATTAAATCATTATATTTCATTTAGAACAACCGGCAGAGCCACGCTATTGCCTAAATGAAATATATGATTTAACAAGTTAGTTGCGAAAAAGTAAAAGTTAGATGCGGAAAGTAAAAGTTAGTTGCGATAAAGTAAATGTTAGATGCGGAAAGTAAAAGTTAGTTGCGAAAAAGTAAATGTTAGTGTAACGTACCGTACTTTCATACTTAAAATTTGCGGAAAAATTAAAAATTTTCAACATAAAATAACCTTCAAAGTTTGCCATAAAATATCTCAACCAAGTCCCCCATAAGACATGATTGTTCAAAATAACTACAATAAAATTTTTCTAACAAAAGGTTTGCTCAAAGTGTTTCCATCAGAATATGAAATCAGAGTAATTTAACTTTTGCATAAAACTTAAACATGGCGGTCCTCGGGTTTAGCCTCCCACTCAGTCCAAGCCTGCTCCTCGGTCGCCACCTCCTGTCTCCTCATCAACATACTCACCTGCATCGATCAAGTCTAGTGAGTCTAAAGACTCAACACATATAAACTGGAAGTAGCGAATACTACGTAATAAACCCACATGCAACTTCAAAATAGAACATACATACTGAAAACTTGAACGTGCGTATTAAAACTTGAACATACGTACATACATACTTAAACTTGCCATAACTTAAACTTTTCATAAACGTGCTGCATACTTGAACATACATCGCTTCATCATTTTTGCGTAGAGAATGTTTCAAAGCAAGTGACCCATAACATAATTCACCTGATCAGACTAAACCACAGTACTGGGCTGACAGGGACGTATCCACTGCCACACACATGAGATCCCCGTTCATAATTTAACGGGCTGGTTGGTCCCCGTTCATAATTTAACGCTTTCCAACCTCGATCTAACCCGTTCATAATTTAACGGGCGGATTGGACCCCGTTCATAATTTAACGGTTTCCAATCCTAAACATAATTTGGTCACAAGACATTTAGCATATATCAAAAACTAAAAATATTTTCTTGCACGTCATACATACTTACTTGGCGTTGAGGGATTCGTTGGATTTCACTTGGGGCCGCTGCTGCACATACTAAATTAATTTCAACACTAATTTGCATAAATTAGACGTAGGTACTCGAGCTCACCACCGAAGTGCATAAATAGCTTATGTCATTCTAGATCACTCGGGACTTGACCTCGTTTAATCATACTAACCATGACATTAAACCCCGAAACAAACTCTAAGGTGTCGTGTGAACATTTCCCAACCATAAAAGACCTGAACTCACTATTAGAACTTGAAAAGGAGAAAGAACGAAAATATTTTTACAGATGGGGCCGCGCTCGGGCGGTAAAACTTTACCGCTCGAGCGCCAGGTCTACTGGAAAGAACACTCGGACAGAAAGGGTGGCGCTCGGGCGGTAAAAAGTTACCGCTCGGGCGCCGAGCAAACTGGACTCCGCGACTCAGAAACTTGTACTCTCCAATTCCGATTACACATACAGTGAACAACGCCTCGAGACTCATCCTAGGACACTATGATCCAAACTCGACTCCATAAAAATGTCCCAAACGTTCCCAAAGAAGCGACGCACCACACGCAACGCGATAACTCTCATAACTCGAATTTTGACACCAAAATAGTTTTCACGACTACTCGTTCTCCCAAATGCCTAACGACGCGAACCAAAACGTCAATGACCATCCCAACATCATTAACAACATACCTAACGCAGCAGCGATCACCCGTCAATCCCCAACGAAGCCTGCAACCACAAAACTTCAAGAACGCATCAATAACATAATTTTTCAGAAAAACGCAGTTTGAGCAGTCTCACAAAAAATGCCATAACTCACTCAATATTTATCCAAATATTTTGAATTTTATATCAAATCGAAGGTATCAAAAAGTTCTACGATTTTCATGTTGAAAGTTTTCTCAGATTCACGACGAAAAAATCGAAATATTTAAAAAAAACAGTAAAAACGAGTTTTCATATCTAAAATCTATTTCAAAACTGATCCAAATCATTTTCCGCTCAAACGACGAACGTAACACATATATTTTATGCATAAAACAACGCAACACATAATATGACATGATCGATGCAGCAAAAGAAAGATTATACGTGCCTTTGATATTTAAAAATACCAAAATGACGATACCGAAGCGGAGATAGAAGCGAGGTTGATCCGGGACGAACGTGTTGCGATTTTCTTTGAAGAAAATTCGACAAAACTTTGCTGGAATTGAAAGGGATGGGGCGGCTGCAAGAACTTGTAGAACCCTAAGTTTTCTTTTCCAAAATATGAATGGATGGATGAGTATGTGTTTGTGTGTGTTGTGTGATACGTGTATGTGTGTGTGTAGAGTGTGTGTGCGTGTGTTAGAATTATGTAGGGAGTGATTTTTGCTTAATTAAACCATTAACCATGCTAATCAATATACTAATAAAAATCTTACTCAATTAACCAATTAATTAAAATACTATCCCTACTAACCTTTAAATAAAATCCCCTAATTAAAAATAACACAAACCAAATGCTAACTTTAAAAGTTTTAAACTCTTAAATCACTAAATAAATAAATTAGACTTTAAAATACTAATAACTTAATAAATTGGTTAAAATGCCCCATTCATAACTTAAAATAAAATACCACGTTTCAAATCGCCAAAATCGTCACCGGTCTCTTTTCCTCACTTCCGCCTCTAATAATCGCCTGAAACATGAAACTCGAAAGACATTTTAACGTGCATCACAATAAACATGACTAATTTAAAATAATACATTTAAATAAATTATGCATGGCTAAAAAAAATCATTTTAAATTAAATAATTGATTTAACAAATAAATAATGCATGGGTTTTACGTGTACGAATTTGGGCTCTACAGTTCCTCCCCCACTTATAAAAATTTCGTCCTCGAAATTAAGTCTTACCAAACAAGTCCGGGTAGCGAAGTCTCATATCTGCCTCGAACTCTCAAGTAGCCTCTTCCACTGATTTGTTTAACCACCGGACTTTGACTAGCTTAGACACCTTGTTCCGAAGTCTGCACTCCTGTCTGTCCAGGATTTGGACGGGTCTTTCCTCATAAGACAGGTCTGGAGTCAACTGTAACGGCTCGTAGCTCAGAACATGCGAAGGATTAGCCAAATATTTCCTCAGCATCGAGACATGGAACACATTGTGCACTCCGGCCAGATTCGGCGGAAGGGCAACACGGTAGGCTAGGGTCCCAACTCTATCCAAAATCTCAAACGGCTCAATGAACCTCGGACTCAGTTTGCCTCTCTTTCCAAATCTCATAACACCCTTCATAGGTGCTATCTTGACGAAAACGTGATCACCAACGGCAAACTCGAGATCTCTCCTTCTCTTATCAGCATAGCTCTTCTGACGACTTTGGGCAGTCTTCATTCTGTCACGAATCTTGACCACCACATCTGCAGTCTGCTGAACTATCTCTGGACCAAGTTCTGCTCTCTCACCAACTTCATCCCAATGAACTGGTGATCTGCACTTCCTTCCATACAATGCCTCATAGGGAGCCATACCAATAGATGCTTGGAATCTGTTGTATGTGAACTCCACTAGAGGTAGCTTCGATTCCCATGTCCCTTGGAAATCGATCATACATGCTCGCAATAGATCCTCCAAGGTCTGAATCACTCGCTCCGACTGGCCATCTGTTTGCGGGTGAAAAGCTGTACTGAATTGCAGCTTCGTTCCCATAGCTGCATGTAGGCTCTTCCAGAATGAAGATGTAAATCTCGGGTCCTTATCGGACACAAGAGAAACTGGGATCCCATGCAATCGAACGATCTCTCTTATATAAAGATCCGCATACTGCGACATGGAGAAAGTCGTCTTCACTGGCAAGAAGTGCGCTGACTTAGTGAGTCGATCCACTATGACCCAAATAGCATTAAAACCTCTAATTGACTTTGGCAACCCAACGACGAAGTCCATAGTGATATTCTCCCATTTCCACTCGGGAATAGGGAGTGGCTTAAGCATCCCTGCTGGCCTCTGATATTCAGCTTTTACTTGCTGGCAAGTGAGACATTCTGATACGAATCTACGGATGTCTCGCTTCATCCCTGGCCATCAATACAATATCTGCAGGTCTTTGTACATCTTGGTGCCTTCTGGGTGAATAGAATACGGAGATGTGTGTGCCTCTGTCAAAATATCCTGTCTGATCAAACCAACACTAGGCACCCACATTCTACCTCTGTATCTCACAATGCCGTCTGAAAATGTGTACAAAACACTGCCCTTGGCTTCATCTTTCAATCTCCATTTCTGTAACTGGAACATCTGAAGACTGACCTGCTCGGATACGGTCTAGCAAATCAGACTTGACTGTCAGATTAGATAGTCTGGGAGCTCTGCCCTTACGATAAATCTCTAGACCAAATTTCTGAATCTCGGACTGAAGAGGTCTCTGCACTGATAACTGAGCTATGACTGCAACTTTCCTGCTTAAGGCGTCTGCGACAACATTAGCCTTCCCCGGGTGGTAGCTAATTTCGCAGTCGTAATCTTTCACAAGTTCCAACCACCGTCTCTGTCTCATATTCACCTCTTTCTATGCGAAGAAATATTTGAGACTCTTGTGGTCGGTGAAAATCTGACATTTCTCGCCGTATAGATAATGTCTCCAAATCTTCAACGCAAACACCACGACGGCTAACTCCAGATCGTGAGTCGGGTAGTTTTTCTCGTGTACCTTCAATTGTCTGGAAGCATAAGCTATGACCCGACCCTGCTGCATCAATACTGCGCCTAACCCGAGCTTAGATGCATCGGTATATAACACAAAGTCTCCTTGCCCTGATGGCATGGCTAGCACCGGCGCTGAAATAAGAGCTTGCTTCAAAGTGTCGAAGCTCTTCTGACATTCATCACTCCACACAAATTTGGCATTTTTCTTGGTTAGTGACGTGAGTGGCACTGCTATCGACGAAAATCCCCGGATAAACTTACGGTAGTAACCGGCTAAACCCAGAAAGCTGCGGATTTCTGATGCATTCTTTGGCTCAACCCATTCCTTAACGGCTGCTACTTTCGCTGGGTCTACCTCAATACCACTGCTAGAAACTATATGCCCCAAAAACGCTACCTTCTCCAACCAAAACTCACACTTACTGAACTTCGCAAATAGCTTGCGACTTTGCAAAGTTTGCAACACGGTCCTCAAATGCTGGCTATGTTCCTCATGGACCTTCGAGGAAATGAGAATGTCGTCAATGAATACTATGACGAATTGATCAAGGTAGGGCTGAAACACTCGGTTCATGAGGTCCATGAAAATTGCTGGAGCATTAGTCAATCCAAATGGCATCACTAGGAACTCGTAGTGCCCATATCTAGTCCTGAAGGCCGTTTTGTGAACGTCTGCATCTTTCACCTTCAGTTGGTGATACCCTGATCGAAGATCTATCTTAGAGAACACTTTAGCTCCCTGCAACTGATCGAACAAGTCCTCGATCCTTGGAATTGGGTATTTGTTCTTGATCGTTACCTTGTTCAGCTCTCGGCAATCGATACACAGCCTCATGCTCCCATCTTTCTTCTTCACAAAGAGCACTGGCGAGCCCCATGGTGAGAAACTAGGGCGAATAAATTTCTTGTCCAGAAGCTCCTGAATCTGCTGCTTGAGTTCTAACATCTCAGCTGGAGCTAATCTGTATGGTGCCTTGGAGATTGGCACTGTGCCTGGCATGAGATCAATGGAAAACTCCACCTCTCTATCTGGTGGAAGACCTGTGACGTCGTCAGGAAAGACGTCTGGGAAGTCTCTGACTACCGGCACATATGCTATAGATAGAGTGGGCATATCAGGCGTTGAAATGACACTGGCCAACAAAGCCTGACACCCCTTGGAAATCAGTCTCTTCGCCTGCATGCAGGAAATCATGCGAGGGAAGCTTCTCCATCTGGCTGGTTCAAATATGAACTGTTCCATGCCCAGCGGCCTAACCAATACTGATCTTTTAGGGAAGTCAATCAAAACCCTGTTCTTTGTCAGCCAGTCCATTCCCAAAATAATGTCGAACTCTGGCATCGGCAGTAGAATAAAATCTGCATATACTAGATGGCCCTGCAATGCCAGATCGATATCTCTGATCATGCTAGTTGCTAACAACTCTTCCCCGGATGGGACTGTCACCGAAAAAATCATGTCTAGGCCAATGGACTTGATGTCCAGATGATTAGCAAAAGTCTCCGATATAAAGGAGTGAGTGGCTCCTGAATCTATCAGTGCCGTTGTGGCTAATCTCTTTATGAAAATATTTCCTGAGAGACGTTAGCACAACAAACTAACTTATGTCCCAAAATTACTAACATTAACCTCAAACATAGCAGAAAATTACTATTTCAAATCACACAAAATATTACTAGCACCTTAACAATCCCAAATAAAATCCACATGCAAGGCAAAATAATACTGAACTTGGGTAGAAAAGGTTTATCGGTCAGCAAAGTCGTGTCTGGATTCGCCTCTTGTGCATGCATGGCGAATACTCTGCCCTGAGTCGCCTGCTTCCACTGTGGGCACTCCTTTAGCATGTGGTCACTGGCTCCACACTTGAAGCACTTGCCTGATCCATATAAGCATTGCCCTGGATGCTGGCGGTTGCACTTAGGACATACTGGGAAAATTACGGGCTTCTGAGGTGCCCCTTGCTGCTGAATTGGATCCTTGCCCTTCGGCGGTCCCTGATAAGGTTTCTTCCCTGGTGGCCCTTGGTACGGCCTCTTGTGCTGGGGTCGCTGATGCTGATGCTGCGGCTGTTGGTGCGGTGGTGCCTGGTAGGGCCTCTTGCCCAACCTGTCAGCCTCAATATCCCGCTGGTCTTGTTCTGCCGCCAAAGCCCTAGATACGGCGACTGCATAAGAAGTGGGGCCAGCTACCCTCACATCACGGCGCAAGATTGGCCGCAATCCATCCAAGAAATGTCTCAGCTTTGCCTGGACATCATTCGAAATGAGGGGTACGAAGTAACACCCCCTCTCAAACCTCCTAACAAACTCTGCAACACTGCTGTCTCCTTGTCGCAGCGTCATAAATTCCCTAGTCAGTCTGGATCGTACTTCCTCAGTGAAGTACTTGGCGAAGAACACTTCCTTGAATCCAGTCCAAGACAAAGTCTGCAAGTTAACTGCCACCGACGCACTCTCCCACCATAGTCTAGCGTCCCCTGACAGAAGGAACGTGGCACACCTGACCCTATCAGCATCGGTCAGTTCCATAAAATCAAAGATTACCTCGATGGACTTAATCCATCCTTCCGCTATCATCGGGTCAGTGGTACCCGAGAACTCCTTTGGACTCATCCTTCTGAACCTCTCGTAGACAGCCTCAGGCCTGGGCCTCTCCCCTGCACCCATTGCTGCAGCCTGGTTCCCCGCAAACTGCGCGAAGAACTGCGTCATACCTGCAAGCATCTGCGCCTGCATATCCGGAGGTGGACGAGGAGGAGTGACCCTCTCCTCATCACGATGCTCTCTGTTCTCATCCCTAACTTCCCGGTTAAACACACGTCTGGGAGGCATACTGTTCCAACAATTTACCCAACACGTAAACCCAATATGCATGAATATAATAACAGTATCATAAGATGCACGAAATCTAAACTTAAAACATGGACATGCTGAAATCATGATTCAATGCTTACTACATACATAATGCAAAACTTTAAAACTTACAGACTTGACGTGTGACTTCGTGAGCTTCTTGCGACTGGCAGTAGTCGTAACCCTTTACAAGAACACCGCTCTGATACCAACTATAACGTACCATACTTTCATACTTAAAATTTGCGGAAAAATTAAAAATTTTCTTAAACATAAAATAACCTTCAAAGTTTGCCATAAAATATCTCAACCAAGTCCCCCATAAGACATGATTGTTCAAAATAACTACAATAAAATTTGCTAACAAAAGGTTTCCTCAAAGTGTTTCCATCAGAATATGAAATCAGAGTAATTTAACTTTTGCATAAAACTTAAACATGGCGGTCCTCGGGTTTAGCCTCCCACTCAGTCCAAGCCTGCTCCGCGGTCGCCACCTCCTGTCTCCTCATCAACATACTCACCTGCATCGATCAAGTCTAGTGAGTCTAAAGAATCAACACATAAAAACTGGAAGTAGCGAATACTACGTAATAAAACCATATGCAACTTCAAAATAGAACATACATACTGAAAACTTGAACGTGCGTATTAAAACTTGAACATACGTACATACATACTTAGACGTGCCATAACTTAAACTTTTCATAAGCATGCTGCATACTTGAACATACATAGCTTCATCATTTTTGCGTAGAGAATGTTTCAAAGCAAGTGACCCATAACATAATTCGTCTGATCAGACTAAACCACAGTACTGGGCTGACAGGGACGTATCCACTGCCACATACATGAGATCCTCGTTCATAATTTCACGGGCTGGTTGGTCCCCGTTCATAATTTAACGCTTTCCAACCTCGATCTAACCCGTTCATAATTTAACGGGCGGATTGGTCCCCGTTCATAATTTAACGCTTTCCAATCCTAAACATAATTTGGTCATAAGACATTTAGCATATCTCAAAAACTAAGAATATTTTCTTGCACGTCATACATACTTACTTGGCGTTGAGGGATTCGTTGGATTGGGGCCGCTGCTGCACATACTAAATGAAATTTCAACACTAATTTGCATAAATTAGACGTAGGTACTCGAGCTCACCACCGAAGTGCATAAATAGCTTATGTCATTCTAGATCACTCGGGACTTGACCTCGTTTAATCATACTAACCATGACATTAAACCCCGAAACAAACTCTAAGGTGTCATGTGAACATTTCCCAAACATAAAAGACCTGAACTCACTATTAGAACTTGGGAAGGAGAAAGAACGAAAATATTTTTACAGATGGGGCCGCGCTCGGACCGCTAGAGCGCCAGGTCTACTGGAAAGAACACTCGGACAGAAAGGGTGGCGCTCTGGCGGTAAAAAGTTACCGCTCGGGCGCCGAGCAAACTGGACTCCGCGACTTTGAAACTTGTACTCTCCAATTCCGATTACACATACAGTGAACAACGCCTCGAGACTCATCCTAGGACACTATGATCCAAACTCGACTCCATAAAAATGTCCCAAACGTTCCCAAAGAAGCGACGCACCACACGCAACTCGATAACTCTCATAACTCGAATTTTGACACCAAAATAGTTTTCACGACTACTCGTTCTACCAAATGCCTAACGACGTGAACCAAAACGTCAATGACCATCCCAACATCATTAACAACATCCCCAACGAAGCTGCGATCACCCGTCAATCCCCAACGAAGCATGCAACCACAAAACTTCAAGAACGCATCAATAACATAATTTTTCAGAAAAAAAACGCAGTTTGAGCAGTCTCACAAAAAACGCCATAACTCACTCAATATTTATCCAAATATTTTGAATTTTATATCAAATCGAAGGTATCGAAAATTTCCACGATTTTCATGTTGAAATTTTTCTCAGATTCACGACGGAAAAATCGCAGTATTTAAAAAAAACAGTAAAAACGAGTTTTCAGATCTAAAATCTATTTCAAAACTGATCCAAATCATTTTCCGCTCAAACGACGAACGTAACACATATATTTTACGCATAAAACAACGCAACACATAATCTGACATGATCGATGCAGCAAAAGAAAGATTATACGTGCCTTTGATATTTAAAAATACCGAAATGACGATACCGAAGCGGAGATAGAAGCGATGTTGATCCGGGACGAACGTGGTGCGATTTTCTTTGAAGAAAATTCGACAAAACGTTACTGGAATTGAAGGGGATGGAGCGGCTGCAAGAACTTGTAGAACCCTAGGTTTTCTTTTCCAAAATATGAATGGATGGATGAGTATGTGTTTGTGTGTGTTGTGTGATACGTGTATGTGTGTGTGTAGAGTGTGTGTGCGTGTGTTAGAATTATGTAGGGAGTGATTTTTGCTTAATTAAACCATTAATCATGCTAATCAATATACTAATTAAAATGTTACTCAATTAACCAATTAATTAAAATACTATCCCTACTAACCTTTAAATAAAATCCCCTAATTAAAAATAACACAAACCAAATGCTAACTTTAAAAGTTTTAAACTCTTCAATCACTAAATAAATAAATTAGACTTTAAAATACTAATAACTTAATAAATTGGTTAAAATGCCCCATTCATAACTTAAAATAAAATACTACGTTTAAAATCGCCAAAATCGTCACCGGTCTCTTTTCCTCACTTCCGCCTCGAATAATCGCCTGAAACATGAAACTCGAAAGACATTTTAACGTGCATCATAATAAACATGACTAATTTAAAATAATACATTTAAATAAATTATGCATGGCTAAGAAAATCATTTTAAATTAAATAACTGATTTAACAAATAAATAATGCATATGTTTTACGTGTACGAATTTGGGCTCTACAGTTAGATTGTTAGATATTAGTATTAAATCATAATATTTCATTTAGAACAACCGGTAGAGCCACGCTATCGTCTAAATGAAATATATGATATAATTATATTATATATATATATATATGTGTGTGTGTGTGTGTGTATAATATAACAATAATAATCGATGAAATATTTATTGTATCAAAATTAAACAACAAATCAAGATAATCACTTCAATGGTATCAAGAATTTGTTGTAAATTGATAACAACAAATAATTCATTTTTATACTCACAATAAAAGAGAATTAGCAAAATGAAAAGAAATAAAGAAAGAATATACAAAATATAAACAATCTTACTTCACCAAGAATCCATCATCTTCACCTTGACATAATATATTTAGCTTTCCATGAACTTACTTTTGATCAACACTAAAAACATCACTCATAATTTGGAAAATGAAAAATATATTGGAACTTAGAACTTTTATACACACTCACACTATATTTTACAATGAGATAGAATGATTCTCAAGCTAGCACAAGGCCTCTATTTATAGGCCAAATGAGAGAAAGGGTCAAAAATTTTATTAATGCCATGTAGTTGTAATAGTAGTCTTTGTCTCCTCCAACTTCAATTCCATGACCCTTCTTTCAATGCTTTGTTCCATGACTTTAATCACCGAATTTGACTCTCCATTTGAATTTTCTAAAATGAGTTATCATTATTTTAACAACACATAGAAAACCTGAAAATAAAACATATTTAGTAAGACATTTAAATATAAACACACAATACTAAAATAACATAATTTTATAATTTTAATGAAACTTAAATTTTAAAATATAGGTTTTAACATATAATAAATTATTAATTTTAAGTTTCATCATGGGTCTGTACAAGAGTTTTTATTTGATAAAATTCTTTTAGTGAATATCCTTTCTTTCAGATAGAAGGGGTGACGTAGGAGTGGTTGAAATCTCCGAACATTCATAAATCTTGTGCCTATTTATTTCAGTTATATTCTATCTATCATTCAGTTTATTTCCGCACTTTTACCAGTTAATTGATTGACATCAACAAAACAAGATTCACGAGATCAGTTTATCACTAAACTGACTCATCAGTCGAAAAAGGAGAAAAGTTTTCCAGCGTTTATTCAACCCCTCTTCAAAACACTTCATCATCTCCCCAACCGATCCTATCAAGTGGTATTAGAAAATTGAATCTTGTTCTTGAATATTTCTATAGACAAACTGAAACGTCTGCTATTTTTTCTTAAAACATGCTAGAATTTTTTTTCCCTTAATCTCCATAATTCAAAATATACATATATATAAATACTTTGTACCATTTTAAAAATAAACAATCCACTAAAATTTAAAAATCGAAAGAAAATAGTTTAAATCATAAAATCGTTAAACATTTTACCAAACTTAAAAACACTATTCGAAAAGTATAGCCCATACTATAACTTCTCAAAAATCTCTCATAACATTAATTAAAATCATAGAATATCTTTAACATAACTTAAAATCAGAATCTAGTGCGTAAAGCTAGCGTCGGTCCTCGGGTTATGTGCACCTTTTGTCCAGCAAAGTCAACCATCAAGACCTCCCTTATCATATTCATAATCATTATCACCTGCATCAATCACACCTAGTGAGTCTAAAGACTCAACACATCATAATCTTGATAACAAGTAATACATATACAGATCACATGCAACCGTGAAAATTACTTGTACTTAAAATATTGTTTTCATGTAGATGAAAAAACTTTAAACAAAACCATTTTCATGATGCACAAACTTTAAATAAAAATATTTTCATGATGATGCATCAACTTTAAACATAAACATTTTCATAAACATTTTCGTAAACCTTTTTGTATCCTCATAAACATATTCATATGAACATGCATAACTTAAACCTCAACATTTTTTCTTGTCCTCATTTCATAACATTTATCCCTTCATCATGATCATAAACATTTTTCCTCTTTATTGAATTCAGATCGTTAATTGTGACTTTCCTCATCCTCAAAAAGTCTATGGATCCATCTACATGAAACCACAGTACTGGGCGGCTGGGACATCAGCGACTCTCTCGTCAACTGAGCCTTAGCCTATCCTCATCAAATGAAAATACAATCGTCGGGCTCCCTCTGGGGTCTTTTTCCTCACGATATCCCTATTCTTATCCTCATATCCTCAATAGTCACAATTGCTTCACTTCCTTCAACGTTTCATATTTTCATCACTTTATAAAACCATGCATTTAATATCCTTTTCTTTTTAAAAACAAGCATGAAACATATCTTTTAACGTTATCGTTTTAACATAAAAATCCATAATCATTTAAAATAAACATTTTAACATATTAAAAATCCATAAACATTTAAAATAACATTTTAACATGAAAACATTTAAAATAAGATTTTGACATATTAAATCAAAAACATATAAAATTCCATAAACATTTAAAATAATCATTTTAACATATAAAATTCAATAAAAATCCATAACCATTGAAAATACTCATATTAGCACATAAAACAGCATTCAGAGCACTGCCATGATGTTTACTAATTTCTAGATATAAAATGACCGTTTTACCCCTAGACGTAAAATTTCACGTTTTTGACTTTTTCTTAATTTCATTGACTCTAACATGTTCCAAATAATTATTTAAGCTTACATGAATTTTATCATTTTTTTATTTAGCTTAAATCGAGGAATTTTAAATTAATCTTTAAATGTGACGTATTAATGCGTTTTAATCCCGAATTAAACCAAACCTTAATATAAAATTCTCAAATTTAAAACTTAGACTTCTAATAATTATTTGAACTTAAATATAATTTTCCATAATTTTATTAAGCTTAAATCTTGGCGTTTCAATATATTCTTTAATTAACGTATCGTGCGACGATAAAATCACGGATAAATCCAAAACTCAATATTTGTGACACCCTAAAAACAAAGGTGCATAAATGCATTTTTATTAATATAAATTTTACTATTTTCATTTTTAAAAATTTTATCACATTATTTTTCGATACAAATTTTATTTGTCCAAAGTATCTAGAAATACATTAAAATACATCACAATACACTTAAAAAGTCATCAAGCACTATGAGATTCCCATTCCAAAATCAAATACCCAAAATATAATAAAATATAATAAAGCTCAATATATATGTTAAGTAATTAAGTACAATAATTATTAAGTTCAACGTAAAATAAATTATAATTAGGTTCAATACATAATTAGATACAAGAATATAATAATATTAAGTTTAGATAAACATAACATTTTTTAAATAAATAAAAATAATAATAATAAAAATCAATTTAGATAAGTATGAGGCACGGCTATATATAAGAACTTCTTTCCCAAATCACTAACCAACCGAGAGAGCCGAGAAGAAGGAAAGAAAGGAAGAGGGAAGGAGAAGAAAAGGAAAAAAAAGAGAAGAAAAATCCATAACTCTTTCCAAAAAATTTCGATAAATCACCAACTATTCACCTCATATCGTAAAGCAATATAGCACTGGAGGTGACGTAAAAAGATCGAGCAAAAAAACCAGAAAATCAAACAAAAACATTTCGAGAAACAGTATAGGAATTCCATTTCAAGCAAGGTAATCTACACTTATCTTTCTTATAGCTACACACCAAACCAGAGGTCGGCTGGAACATAAAAGTTTTACCTCTTGCTGCATAGATGAGGTACATACCGCCCGTCGTCCCAAAATATTGTCGAAGCTAACATTTTCGGAATGCCGGAATACCTTAGTTAATCATACGACGATATTTAAATCTGGTATTGATCGGGTAGGAATTTGAAAAAACTTTCAACATAAGAATTAAAGATCTTACAAAGTTACATATGCTGGAAAAAAACCGGCCGCGCATGGTCACCGGAATGCCATTCACGTGCCAAAACCATGTGCGCGTGTACCGCACACGCCGCCGTATCGCCGTTTTTCTGACGTCCGAACCTTTCTTGTGATATTTCCGACTTTTTGGCCGAATTTCGTAATGTTTGGAGATGTTTTCTAATTAATATGAATTTTGCAATCTTAAGTAAAATCAACCGGGTTAAATCTTGAACAAAAAATAATCTGGAAATGATCAACTAGTTACGTAAAAAACTCTAACATATAAATATCACTCATAATATATTTTTAGGACTTGCTCCAGCAACTCGGATTATTATTCAAGCCTAAACTGTAAGTTATCAGGTGAGGAAATTACTATTTATTTTTCTATTAAAGCCTTTGGCATTTGGCCTGGAAATTTCAATAGCATTTATTTAATGTTCAAATATCATTCACAGTTCTTTTCGATTACTGATATATTTTTCTTTCATATTTATGAATGGATTGATATATCGTTAATGAATAGAGTCATGGACAACGGATTTCGGTCCGGAAATTTAGTCCACTGGACAACGTGGCTTCGGCCCGGAAAATGAGTCCAATGAACAACGGATCAAAAGTCCCGGATATATGGTTCATCGGAACAACGCGCACCAAATATTTCGGTCCGGAGAATGGTTCACTCGGCTCGTAAAAAGTGCTCAATTAGAGCTACAAATGTTAATTTATGAAATTTTTATTTATCTATTATTCCATTACACAACATTCATAACATCTAAAGTGTTATGCCCATTACTTCATGCATAATTATAATGAAACGCTATTTTAATTTATTTAAAAGCTATATACTAATTTAAACTCACTAAGTCTTCAAAGACTTAACCCTCTGTTTCTTTTCGTCTATTGTAATTTCCAGACACAGGAAACCCAGAATTGGAACAGGAGCAAAATAACTGAAGCTGAAATAAGAGCATTTGAAAATTGGGATGATATGTGTATAAATAAATGTTAAGCTTCCGCTGTAAAATAATTGTACATATTTGAAATAAGAATGTAAATATTTGTATATAATCTTTTAATGATAGTAGAAAATATTTAAATTTTATCTACAATATTTTTTTTATAATATTAATGGTAAAAATAAAGATAGCAGTTCAATAACGAAAGATTGTAGAAAATTTTGCACTTAGTAAGGGAATAATTATGAATTCTTAAACCGGGCGTCACAGAGGTGGTATCAGAGTATGGTTTCTTAGAGTCTAGAGACAGGAGCCTAAGGTTTATTATAATGTCATACGTTAATCTTTATGTTTTTCTCATAATTGAAATGTCTCTTTTCAGGATGACAGAGTCTAGTGGGACATCAAAGAAATAACAAACTATAATCATCAACCAAATGGAAGAAGAAATAGCAAAATTAAGCAAAGAAAACTCGGACTTGAAATGTCTAGCGAATATGTATCGGGAGCATTTTGAAACCTTTGGAACAACTGAAACTTTTCATGGGTTTATTGAAGAAAGGATGAGGCTGATAATCTAGCATATCAGGGAGAATTGGGTCATGTACTGTATGAAAGAGACCGCACTCTTATATACTTACTAGACATGCATGAATTCTATGACCGAGGTTTGATTAGTTTCTTAAAAAGAGTATCACACCCTTCGATCCACATTGACCACTTAATCATGCATGGGCGTGAACTGGTTTATCAATCTATTCACGGAATGGAACCTGGTGTTATTGGTCCATCTTACACAAATCAAGCTAATCAGACCACAGCTCCTCCCATCATTAACACATTTGAAACCGGAAGTAGTAGCTTGACTAACAATATTCCACCGTATGTACCAGCCCCTTTTGTAGAATATCCTGGAGTCATGAACACAGCAATAGACCAAAACCCCTTTATGGCAAATGATTATCTGTTGCAGTCACCGGAAGTTAAATTTCTTCTTGACCCCATGTGGGAAAACTTTGTATTTGGAGTAGATGACCTTGTTCCAATGACTATCATGACTGAAAGTGAAAATGAAAATGAGCTTAGTTATGAATCGGAACCTGTTGAACCACATACATCACTGCCAAATAGGGATCAAAATGTTACCATGGGAACCACAGGCATAAATGAAGGCTCGAGCCACACAACTTTTATAGATCTCTCAGACGACGAATGAAGACAGTGACTATTTTGCACTAGTATATAATTAGTATTAATAATCATCATCTTTTGTAGGTATGATGACTATCAAGGTCATCATTTTTTGTAGGCATGATGACTTAGTTTGCTTGTTCTGTTTGTATTATGCTTGGGTATTGTAAATATTTGAAACATGTCCTGTTTATAAATAAAACTGACTGTTTACCCTCTGACATAAATATGTACATTTATGATATAAATATAGTGGAAGATATGTTCATATTTTATATTTATGTGTTTAGAATGACGCCTTCACAAAATAGTACTCAAGCCAGAATCGGACAAGACATTCCCCCTCAAGATGACCACAACTCGACAACTGGTGGAAATTCCAGAAACGCTCAACACAATCTCCCCAAGAACAAAACATACAAAATGTGTTTGAAATAATGCATCAATTTGTTCAGTTTTGTCAGCAAAATCAACCACGACCTCATGATCAAGCTCAAGAACATTACATGGAGGCAAATGATCGAGCTCTTGAGAGATTTTTGAGATTCAAACCGCCAAAGTTTGAAGGCAAACCAGATGCGTATCAAGCAGAGTCTTGGCCAAGAAAAATCAACAAAATATTCTCCATTCTTAATTATTCTGAAGAACAAAAGGTGAATTTTTCCACTTACTTATTTGAAGAACCAGCTCATAACTGGTGGCGTACGGTGGAACATAAGTGGACAAAAAATACACCCGAAAAACGTGGGACAATTTTCTGCAAGAATTCGAAGGTAAATATATAACTCAAGTTATATTAAACACCCGAGAACGTGAATTTATGGATTTAGTCCTAGGTGACATGACCGTAGCTCAATATGAGGCAGAATTCCACCGTTTTATACATTATGCACCACACTACATGGAAGATGAGGTAAGAAAAAGGAAAAAATTTGTTCACGGATTAAATCTAGATATTCGTTGGGCAACATTGTTCACAGAAGTTGCCAGTTATGTTTCTGCTGTTAATCAAGCTCTACGAGTGGAAGAAGATATCATGGCACTTCTTAAAAAAGAGGAAGAAAGAAAGAAAATCAGGAAGCCCAACCTTTTTTAGGACAATAACCGAAAGAGAAAATTTGTAAAGAAAACACAACCAGTCAGGCAAAGAGAAGCTGTCAAAGGAAAAGTTCCAAGAAACAACAATAAAAAGTGTGGATATTGTGGATTACCAAATCATGAAGAAGAAAAGTGCTGGAGAAAAGGTGTGAAATGTCTTATTTGCGGAAGTGAGCATCACCGTATTCAAGATTGTCCAAAAAGAACGCAGAAGACTCAACCCACAACAAAGCCAAAGATACCTGCTCGAGCCTATGCCTTCTTAGGAAACAAAGAGTAGGAAGTTGACCCCACTGCAGTCGTAGAAGGTATTGTTACCATATTATCCAGTTCTGCAAAAACTTTATTTGATCTAGGAGCTACTCATTCTTTTATCTCAAAAGTTTTTGTACATAAACTACCATTGTTATTTGAGCAGCTACCATATAGCTTCGAAATTTGCTTACCTTTAGGGACAACAATGATTAATGACATCATTTACAAAAACTGTCCCTTAAACTTCCAAGAAAATGAATATCTAGCAGATTTGATTGAATTACCTATCAAGAACTATGGGTACACATCCATTCTCGTGGGCACTTGGCCGGATTGAGAATTGAACCTGAATTCCATACCAGAATTAAGCAAAATCAAGAATTGGACCAAGAAGTTTCAAAACTCCGTACTGATACCAATTTCGTCACCAATTCACAAGGAATACTATGCTATCATGACCGTATTTTTGTGCCTAGCTCAATGAAAAGGAAATAATGGAAAAATCACATAAGTCTCGGATCAGCATTCATCCAAGAGGATCTAAGATGTACCAAGAGATAAAAAAACACTTCTGGTGGAAAGGAATGAAACGAGATATTGCAGATTTTATTTCACAATGCTTATCTTGCCAAATGATAAAGGCTGAACATCAAAGACCAGCAGGTCTTTTGCAACAACTTCCTATACCAGAATGGAAATGAGATCAAATAACTATGGACTTTGTGACCGGATTACCCAAACTCCCAGGAGCTTTTAATAGCATATGGGTGATCGTTGATCGCTTGACCAAGTCAGCACATTTCATACCCATAAGTCACAAATATGGGATGGAAAAACTAGCTGAACTCTATCATAAAGAAATTATACGGTTACATGGTATTCCCACTACCATAGTATCTGATAGAGATCCGAAGTTCACGTCAAGATTACGGAGAAAACTTCAGGAATGCCTTGGTACCAAATTAAATTTTAGCACAGCAGCGCATCCGCAAACTGATGGTCAGTCTGAACGAACCATTCAAATATTGGAAGACATGCTTCGCGCATGTGTGCTGGATTTTGGGGCGAATTGGGGAAAACATTTGCCTCTAATTGAATTTTCATACAACAATAGTCATCAATCCTCAATAAAAATGGCACCATATGAAGCATTATATGGAAGAAAATGTCGCTCTCCTCTTAACTGGGATATGGATGAATGGAGAGGCACAAAGAATGGACAAGAACGAGCAATCAGGCCTGACATTATACAAGAAGCTATCGACAAAATATAACTTATCAGGCAACGAATACAAACAGCTCAAAGTCGACAGAAGAGCCATGCAGATAAGAGGCGGAAAGATTTGAAATTTGAAGTCGGATATTTTGTATTACTAAAAGTATCACCAAGAAAAGGAATCAAGCGTACTGGAAAGAAAGGAAAGTTGCATCCTCGATTTGTTGGACCCTTTGAAGTGATAGAACGAGTAGGCACAGTGGCTTATCGTCTATCTCTACCCGCAAATATCTCTGGTATACATAACGTATTCCACGTATCACAATTAAGGAAATGCAAAGCAGACTCAGCTCAATTGATTGACCACCAACAGTTAGATCTGAAAGAAAATCTAACATATGAAGAACAACCTGTGAAGATTTTGGACCAAAGAATAAAGGAACTTCGTGGTCGACCAATTCAGTTGATAAAAGTCTTATGGAAAACCCACAACATTGAAGAAGCAACGTGGGAAACAGAGAAAGATATGAGATATCAATATCCTCATTTATTCCAATAACTCATAAATCTGGGGACCAGATTTTTAAAAAGGAGGGGATATTGTGACACCCTAAAAACAAAGGTGCATAAATGCATTTTTATTAATATAAATTTTACTATTTTCATTTTTAAAAATTTTATTACATTATTTTTTGGTACAAATTTTATTTGTCCAAAGTATCTAGAAATACATCACAATACACTTAAAAATTCATCAAGCACTATGAGATTCCCATTCCAAAATCAAATACCCAAAATATAATAAAATATAATAAAACTCAATATATATGTTAAGTAATTAAGTACAATAATTATTAAGTTCAATTTAAAATAAATTATAATTAGGTTCAATACATAATTAGATACAAGAATATAATAATATTAAGTTTGGATAAACATAACATTTTTTAAATAAATAAAAATAATAATAATAAAAATCAATTTAGATAAGTATGATGCACGGCTATATATAAGAACTTCTTTCCCAAATCACTAACCAACCGAGAGAGAGAGCCGAGAAGAAGGAAAGAAAGGAAGAGGGAAGGAGGAAAAAAGGGAAAAAAAAATAATAAGAAGAAGAGAAAAAAAATCCATACCTATTTCCAAAAAATTCCGATAAATCACCAACTATTCACCTCATATCGTAAAGCAATATAGCACTGGAGGTGACGTAAAAAGATCGAGCAAAAAAACCAGAAAATCAAACAAAGACATTCCGAGAAACGGTATCGGAATTCCATTTCAAGCAAGGTAATCTACGCTTATCTTTCTTATAGCTACACACCAAACCAGAGGTCGGCTGGAACATAAAAGTTGTACCTCCTGCTGCATAGATGAGGTACATAACGCCTGTCGTCCCAAAATATTGCCGAAACTAACATTTTCGGAATGCCGGAGTACCTTAGTTAACCATACGACGATATTTAAATCTGGTATTGATCGGATAGGAATTCGAAAAAACTTTCAACATAAGAATTAAAGATCTTACAAAGTTACATATGCTAGAAAAAAACCGGCCACACGTGGTTTCCAGAAGGCCATTCACGCGCCAAAACCATCGGCGCATGTACCGTACGAACCTTCCTGGTGATATTTCCTACTTTTTGTCCAACTTTCGTAATGTTTGGAGATGTTTTCTAATTAATATGAATTTTGCAATCATAAGTAAAATCAACCGGGTTAAATCTTGAACAAAAAATAATCTGGAAATGATCAACTAGTTACGTAAAAAACTCTAACATATAAATATCACTCATAATATATTTTTAGGACTTGCTCCAGCAACTCGGATTATTATTCAAGCCTAAACTGTAAGTTATCAGGTGAGGAAATTACTATTTATTTTTCTATTAAAGCCTTTGGCATTTGGCCTGGAAATTTCAATAGCATTTATTTAATGTTCAAATATCATTCACAGTTCTTTTCGATTACTGATATATTTTTCTTTCATATTTATGAATGGATTGATATATCGTTAATGAATAGAGTCATGGACAACGGATTTCGGTCCGGAAATTTAGTCCACTGGACAACGTGGCTTCGGCCCGGAAAATGAGTCCAATGAACAACGGGTCAAAAATCCCGGGTATATGGTTCATCTGAACAACGCGCACCAAATATTTCGGTCCAGAGAATGGTTCACTCGGCTCGTAAAAAGTGCTCAATTAGAGCCACCAATGTTAATTTATGAAATTTTCATTTATCTATTATTCCATTACACAACATTCATAACATCTAAAGTGTTATGCCCATTACTTCATGCATAATTATAATGAAGCACAATTTTAATTTATTTAAAAGCTATATATTAATTTAAACTCACTAAGTCCTCAAAGACTTAACCCTCTGTTTCTTTTCGTCTATTGTAATTTCCAGACACAGGAAACCCAGAATTGGAACAGAAGGAAAATAACTGAAGCTGAAATAAGAGCATTTGAAAATTGGGATGATCTGTGTATAAATAAATGTTAAGCTTCCGCTGTAAAATAATTGTACATATTTGAAATAAAAATGTAAATGTTTGTATATAATCTTTTAATGATAGTAGAAAATATTTAAATTTTATCTACAATATTTTTTTTATAATAATAATGGTAAAAATAAAGATAGCAGTTTAATAACGAAAGATTGTAGAAAATGTGGCACTTAGTAAGGGAATAATTACGAATTCCTAAACCGGGCGTCACAATATTTTTATCCCAAATTTTAAACATAGCATTTTTATTATTCATTCTACCATTTCAAGTCATGAGCCACCCCCGTGGACCCCTGGATTCAATTTTAGTCTTTAAAATCTCGTTTTTGACACATTAACAAACCATCCGAGCCATCTCCCGATTTACTCGAGCGACGCCCGAGCCACATAGAGCCAAACCCTAGCCAACCCACCTAGGGACCCTACTGACCAAGCTTAGCCCAAATAACCAGCCCTAGCCCGCTTAAAAACCTCCTGGAACCGAACCCAAAAAATGTGCCAAAGGTGAACATCACGCCCAAGTCTCCTAGCCAAACCTGGACCCTTCCAGCCGAGCCACCACCGAGGCCACACGACCCTCACCATCCCTGGACCACGTCCAGACCCAACCCAAGCCTAGCCCAGCCCCTGACCGCGCGCACAGACAACCTGAATCAGAAGACCCAAGCTGCGCGCAGGTGCTCTTCCCGCTGCTGCTGCCATCATCACGTTTTCTGCTTTTGGCACGAGCCACGTCAAGCCCAGCCACTCCAGACCCTAGCCCAACCCTTGCCAACCTTTGTTAGACCCTATAGGACCCACCTGGTTTGCCCCAGCCCCAGCAGCGAGCCCCTCTTCTTTCCCGAACAGCTTCAGCGCGTGAAGAGTCCTTTCTCGTAAGGACTCTTCTCCACCCAACGTAGCACGAGCCCTAGCCCCCTAGGACTCACCAGGCCCTTACCCCTGACCCTACACGAGCCCCAACCAGCCCTGGCCCAGCCCTGAGGGACCATGCAAAGTAACCGACCCCCTTGCACCTTAAACACACCAAAACAAACTCACGGTTCTCTCCATTCTTTGGCCCACGATTCCAGTTTTGTTCTTACTGATTTGCAACGTTTTTTGTGTGTTTTAGGATTCTTTAAAAGATGTAAAAACATCCCTCAAACCTATCCTAATCATGGCAGCTCTTTTAGATCATATTAAACATGATTTGGGATGAAATTACAAGCTTTAAAATTGACATATGCCACAAAAACGAAATTGTTTCATGATGCACTTGTTTTTCATGCAAAAACTCAATTAAATAAAATACTATGGTGTGACATATGTTTGAAGGAAAGAATATGACGTGTCTTTGCGTTTTAAACACACGATTATTCGTTGAAGATTGAAAAACGACGACGAGGAGACGACGACTTGAATTTTCCTAGCAATTATCGATGCTTTCCTTGTTGTTTTCCGAAACTTTTTCTTGAATTGGAGGTGGGTGTCATGACTTTTGCTTGGAAAGAAGTGTTTGTAAATTGATGGGGTGTGGGGCGTGTGAATTTATGAGAGTGGGGAAGGGTTTGTGTGCTTAAATAATAAATAAAATACTAACCAAACACCAAATACTAGCTTAGGCCCATTAACAAGTTAATTAGGTCCAATTAGTCCATTAGTACTTAATTGAAATATTAAAAATAGTTTGATTTGAATAAATTTGTGAATTTATTAGCCGGGTTGTCAAAACGTTCGAATTTTTGATGAAAAACCAACACCGATAAAAATTACGTCCCGGCGTATAAAATCACCTAAAAATCATTGTTTTCAAAAATATGAAAAAGCATCACCCATATTTTAAATAATTAAAAACAACTATTTAATAAAAACATTTTCTATTTTTCAGCCATCTGTCTCCGTTCCTCGATCGCAACTCGAATAACCTTTAAAAATACATTTTAATGCAACCGTATAAAAAAATATATATTAAACATGTCAACATGCATAACATAATTAATTTATGTAATTAAAATAATTAATTGAAATACACAAGGAATTTAATAACTTGTATGCATGTGGTTCGCGTGGATTTTCAAATTTTCGGGGCGTTACACTAACTGATTATCATGTCTTCCTTCAACAAAATCCCAATGTTTTCCAGAGAAGATTTTGACGACTGAAAAATTAGAATGCATGCTCATCTAGTTACACAAGATGATGACATGTGGTATGTTGTCACTGAAGGACCCATGAGAATATTGAAAACAAACACTGCTATTGCTATAACTGAGGGTGCTCCACAACGTATTGAAAAACCCAGAGATGAGTGGACAGCTGAAGATAAAAAAAAATTCCAATCTAGACAACGTGGCTAAAGATATCTTGTACAAAACGCTGGATAAAGTTACTTTCAGCAAAATAAAGATGTGCAAGACTGCCAAAGAAATCTAGGGGAAGTTGATCCAGCTCTGCGAAGGCAATGAGCAAACCAAAGAAAATAAACTCCCAGTTGCTGTTCAAAAATTTGATAACATCAAAATGAAGACTTGAGAGTCTATGCACGAATACGATGAAAGAATCAGCTGCATTATAAACGAACTGAATGCACTTGGAAAGGTGTATTCCAACAAAGAAATCGCGCCGAAGGTTGTCAGAGAACTTCCCAAGGAGTGGGATGCCAAGACAATGGAAATGAGAGAATCAAAGGATCTCAACAAGGTCGAGCTACATGATCTATTTGCTGACCTGAAGGCCTATGAGTTTGAGTTGCAAACAAGAGAAGGAGAACCTTCTACACCAGCAGCTATTACAACTCTTAGTGCTGTCAAACTGGAACCAACTGGTTCAGTTGAGAAAACTGCTGATCAGTTAAGCAATGATGCAATGTCATTGTTTGTTAAAAAGTTTGGAAGATTCATGAAAAGAAATCAAGGTTACTTCAAAAGACAATATCAAAGAAATAACACCAAGGAAGAACAAAATGCTTGCTTCAACTGTGGCAAAACTGGACATTTTATTGCTGACTGTACAAAGCCGAAGAAAGACAGTCGAGGCTCAGCTGAAAAGGGAAAAAAATCATATGAGCACAAGAGAAGATCTAAGGATGATAAGAAATCATTCAGAAAGAAACATGAAGTGCTTCTAACTGAGAAAAGCAAGTCCAAATGGGCAGAAATTGATAGTGATGAATCAGAATCTGAGAGCTTGAGCAGCTCCAGTGATGATGAGGAAGTCAAATGTGTGATGGCTGATGACACAGAGCTAGAATCAACCAGTGAACATGTATTTGACTTTAGCTCAACCAACTTTACACATGATGAACTCATTTCTACGCTACATGACATGGTCAATGAGTATCACAAGCTTGCTCTCTCTTTTGAGAAAGCCAAACCAAAGCAAAATGATCCCAATGACAATAAAACAGAAACTGATGAATCAGTTGATCTGTTGAGTCTTAAACAGGAGATTGCTGAGTTGCATGCTGAAAGAAGCAAGAATCAATCTATGATTCAGTAGTTAATTTTTGAGAATTCAAAGCAAACTGAGCTGATTAAAGCATGGAATAAATCATAAGTTACACTAATTGAAATGCAAGATATGCGAAAATCAGTTACTGATAAAACTGGTTTGGGCTTTAGTAGCAAAGATGAAACTTCCACCAGTGATACTCAACCAAAAATAAACAAAGACAAACGGAGATACATTAACTTTGTCAAGTCAGTTGTGGTACAAGAACAACTAAAGCCAAGTAGACCAGTTGAACAGCCTATTGAAAATAAGAACAAGACTAAAAGGTATGGAATTGGTTATAGCCCTAAAATTCCAAATGTTTCACGTAGCTGGTCACCTAAAAAGTACAGCAATAATTTTTCAAATGGCTATTCCAATTATCATAACTGCAAGCCAGTTCGGAAAAGATATCGGCTGAACAACCAGTTGAAAAAGGCTAAAGCACATATTGTTTCATCTGCACACAACACACCAAGCACACACAATCTGAAAAAAAACCATTTGGAACATAGCAACAGGAAATTCAGTTAGACTAATCCAAGTCTGGGTTCCTAAAGGACTAATCAGTTCAGGACCCAAATAGATATGGGTACCAAAATTATTCATTGTGTGTGATTGCAGGTGACAGGTACAAACAAAGAATCAATCTAGTATCTGGACAGTGATTGCTCGCGATATATGACAGGGGATGCAAAATTGCTATCCCAACTGATCAAATACACTGGTCCAAACATCATCTTTGGAGACAACTCTAAAAGTAGAACTGTGGGTAAGGGTAAGCTTATTCGTGGTAACTTTGCTATCAAAGATGTGTTACTAGTTGAGAATTTGAAGTATAACTTGATAAGCATCGGTCATTTATGCGATAATAATTTCTCAGTTCAGTTCAACTCATACACTTGCTCAGTCATCAGATCATCTTAACTGGCAATCGTTTTGGAAATACTTAAAGAGTCAGTTGGACTAATCAACCTAATGCACCAGTTTGTTTTATAGCTTCAAAATCTTCTAAAAACTGGTTGTGGCATAAAAGGTTGAACCACCTCAATTTTAAGTCTATTGCTTATCTGAGTAACCATGATCTTGTAACTGATTTGCCCAAGATAGATTTTTCAAAAGATAAAATTTGCACAGCATGTCAGTTTGATAAACAAGTAAGATCTTCTTTTAAAAACAAGGGTAGTAAATCATCCTCCAGATGCTTTGAACTGCCACATATGGATCTTTTTGGTCCAATACCAGTCATGAGCTTAGGCAGAATGAAATACACTAAAATGATTGTTGATGATTTTTCAAGATTTACTTGGGTTATCTTTCTTAAATCAAAATACCAAACTGCTGCTCAACTGATTAAGCTTTTCAAAAGATTATTAAATGAAAAATCAGTTGGTATTGACAGAATAAGGTCCGATCGAGGGACTGAATTCATCAATCAAAATATTTCACAATTTTTAGAAAATACTCGAATCAAGCATGAGCTCTCAGCAGCAAGAACACCTCAGCAAAATGGTGTAGCTGAGAGAATAAATCGAACTCTTAAAGAGGCTGCTAGAACAATGCTTGCTGATTCTGGTATTTCTCAGGTGTTTTGGGCAGAGGCAGTAAACAATGCATGTTACACTCAGAAAAGATCAATGATAAATTAAAATCATTTGAAAATGCCATATGATATCTGGCATGGACGTAAAAGTGTGGTTTCTTATTTCAACATTTTCGGTTGCAGATGTTTTATTCCCGACAATGGCAAAAATCATTTAAAAGCTTTTGATGCTAAATCTGCAGAGGGAACATTTCTTAGTTATTCATCAGTTAGTAAAGCTTATAGAGTTTTTAACAAATGCACTTTGAATGTCGAAGGTTCATGTTGTATTTGATGAATCTGTGCTAACTGATAAGCCAACTGATCCAGTTAAGCTAGTTGATCGCTTTACAGATATAAGTTTGGAAGAAGATAATGAAGAAGATAATCATATCAATCGAAATATCTTTCAAACAACTGAACCAGAAGTACTGGATCAATCAGTGAAACAAGAAGTTGTCACAGATGGTCAGTTGGTCGAACAAAACGATAATATTCAATTACCAACTGAATAAGCAGCAACTGGAACTGAAGAGAACATTCAGTTGCCAACTGAAACAGTTGCTGAGATGGATCCAACAAATGCTGAATACATATGGAAGAAATTACATCCACCAGAATTGGTGATAGGTAATCCATCTGATCCGGTAAGAACTCGGAATTAAATGTTTAATTTATTTACTCATTCAGCTTTTGTTTCCCAATTGGCCCTTACTGATCCTAACTGGATAAATGCGATGCAAGAAAAGCTAAATCAGTTTACCCATAACCATGTCTGGAACATAGTTCGAAGACCAGTTTCTAAGACTATTATAGGTACAAAGTGGGTTTACAGAAACAAACTGAACGAAGATGGTTCAGTTGTGCGCAACAAAGCGAGGCTTGTAGCACAAGGATATAGGCAAGAAGAAAGAATCGATATCATGAGACATATGCACCAGTCGCACGACTGGAAAGAATCAGAATATTCCTTGCTTATGCCTCTTTCAAAAACTTTAAAGCCTATCAAATGGACGTGAAGAGTGCATTTCTGAATGGTTAGTTGCAGGAAGAAATTTATGTTGAACAACCACCAGGTTTTGTCAATTACTCTCTTCCTGATCATGTTTATTATTTGAACAAAGCTCTATATGGTCTTAAACAAGCTCCAAGAGCTTGGTATGAAACTCTTTCAAAATTCCTAAATGATCATGATTTTACTGTTGGATCAGTTGATAAGACTCTGTTCCAATTTTCAAAGAATGATCACATTTTACTTGTGCAAATAAATGTTGATGATATTATTTTTGGGTCATCTAACCCCAAATTATGTGAGAAATTTGCCAAATTAATGCTGGAAAATTTGAGATGAGTATGATGGGTGCACTGACATTATTTCTCGGTCTACAAGTGAAACAACTGGAAACTGGTACTTTTATTAGTCAGAACAAATACACGAAAGAATTGCTCAAGAAATTTGGCATGGAAACATGTTGAGCCGCAAATATTCCCATGAGCTCATCGATTAAACTAGATAATGATGAAGGGAGAATATTAGTTGAGACGACACTCTACAGAGGTTTAATATGTTCCTTATTATACCTACTGCTAGTCGTCCTGATATTTTATTTGTTGTTTGTATGTGTGCTGGATTTCAGGCTAATCCTAAGCAATCGCATTTTATAGCTGCCACATATTGAAATATCTTAAAGGCACACAAAATGTGGGCCTATGGTATGCTAAAGACTCATCTTTCAATTTAGTTGGATATTCAGATGCAGATTATGCAGGATGTAAGCTTGATAGTAAAAGCACCAGTGGATCATGTCAGTTTCTAGGAGATAGTCTGATTTCATGGCTTAGCAAGAAGCAAACATCCATAGTAACTTCCATAAATGAGGCAGAATATCTAGCTGTTGGAAGTTGTTGTGCCCAACTGCTCTTGATTCAGCAACAACTGAAAGACTATGGAGTCATTGCAAAAGAATCACCAATCTTTTGTGATAATACAAGCACAATTGCGATTATCTATAATCCAGTTCTTCACTCAAAGACCAAGCATATTGATGTCAGACATCACTACATTAGAGATCATGCTCTAAAGAAGGCAATCAGGCTGGAATACATACCAACTGAACAACAGGCTGCTAACATATTCACCAAACCATTACCCGAGACTAAGTTTTCTTACTTTCGCAATATTCTTGGTTTAATTGATTTATCTTAATTATATGTTTGAATATTGTTCTGTCAGTTATTGCCAATATTTTTTCAGTTAGTTATCTGTCAGTTAGACTAATGCTGATTAGTTAATTGGTATCAGTTAATATGCAGAAAAGGAAACAACAATGAATAGAAATAAGCAATTTTAATTACAAAATCTTTCGCACAGTACACGATTCAATTCCCTTTCAGTATCAACTAACCAAAGGGATACCCAATCTAACAATCCATTACAGGGAAGTCTTCGGAAATTTTCTCAGAAATAAAGCCTTTCCATCAATCTCTGCTACTTCATTAGCATCAACTGCAGAAGTCCTTCATCAGTAGCAAGATCTCAAGTGTGAATGACATCAAGACGTCTCTTATATTTGATTTCATTTGCCTTTTGTTTAGCAGTGGCAACTGGTCGTTCTCACTGAATAATCTAGAGTTCGTGAACTTTAGTCCAGGTGGACATGACTCTCTCAAAAACGAAATCTTCCAGGCCTTTCTTCCAACTTTCGAAGCCAGGAACTCTTGCTGAAAGGATGAGGATTGTTGGAACTGCTTGCTTGATCCATCTGTGCTTAATTATTGTTGTTAATATCTAATGACAGTGATCTTATTTATAGACAGATTCAAGAAGAAGAAATAGAAGAACACGACGAGACTTCAGTCAACCAATTGCACTTGACTTATTCAGACTGATTTTCTTTTACACTTTTATTTATACGCATTTATTAAGGGGGAATGTCGAATTTAAATTGTTAACTGATAAGACAATAGTCAGTTGGTCATCAACTGAACTGAATCAGTTTCCAACTGATCACTCAGTTCCTGACCTAACTGATCTTATCCAATAAGTTAACTAATCATTCGATACACACTCTATATTAATTGATGTGACTGTTAAAATTACTCATTTAATTGATGTCTTTCAGTGAATAGTGATTTGAAACGTGGTTCTTTATAAACCATTAAATTTTTACACATGTTTTCACCACACGAACACACGATTTTACTCAAATTATCTTGGACTGACATGTGTCCAAAAATTTGAACCGTCACAAACATATGTACTTCAACCCGCTTCAATTCAGTTTCTTCTTTTACGCGCATCAACAACTTTCAGAGCAAAAATAATACACATAGCTTTTTCTTCTCGCAGATATTCAAACTTTCTTCAATGGCCAACCAATTTCCAGCTTTCATTCTCAATGCGATAGCTATCGACTTTGCATCAGTTCTATCCATTAAGGACGAAGCTGTCAAGGATGTATTTCTGAAACTGGAAGCAGCAGGACTAAAGACGTTTCTGGGATTTTCATCCCAAGAAATCTATCCTAAAGAGATTCAGGACTTTTATGCCAATGGTTTTATCTCCGCTGACAGAAAGATCACCACTACCGTCAACAGTCAAATGCTGATTGTTGAAGAAGACTCCTTCTGCAATTTCTTCAGTATACCGACTGATGGCTTAGCAAACATCTCTGACGTGAAGATTTTTGATGTTGAGGAGATGAAATCTCTTCTATCTGCTGATGGACGGAAAATCAAAGTTTCTGATCCCAAGAAAGAACTGAGGCCAGAGATTCAGTTACTGCCTGACATAGTGGCCAAGGGCCTACTTGCCAAGTCTGGATCATTTGCTGCTCTTACTTTGGAGAAATTCCAAGTTCTTACTGCTATCATGGCTGGCAAGAGATTGAAGTGGTCGGCCATCATCTTCAACACACTGCTGAACATTGTTCAGTCATCCAAACAGTCCAAAGGCTTTGCAGTGCCTCTCAGCTATCTGCTGATAACCAAAGGCATGGTGGGGGACTCTTCAGAGAAGTTATCAAGTTCAAGGTCTTCAATGACAAAAATGTTCAGTTGCCAAAGCCAAAACTGGAAATATCTCCTGAACAATTTCTCAAGGTCAAAAAAGATATTGGGACAGCTCAAGAGGCTGCCAAATCAGTTAAGAAGACCAAGAAGCTAACTTAGAATAAGACAACCAAAAGGAAATTGATTGTCAGCGAAACTGAATCAGAGAAGACTCCCTCTCCCAAGATCATGAAAAAGCCCAGAACTCTGAAGAGCAAACCAGTAGTTGTGCTGTAAACCATTCCAGTTGAGAGACTGAATTTTGGAGTTGAACTGCCTATCAAGGCTACACCACTGAGGGCAATACCAGCTGAGTCCTCAACTAAGGTCAGTTACCCATGCCTATTATTCCATCCAAAAAGGTTATCACCGAATCTGGTGATAAACAAAAATCGAAAAGAGTCAAAGCTCCGTTAATATCCATTGCTGCTCCTTCTACACTGCCTTTTGCGAGACCTAAAGGAGTGGTGATAAGAGAAAGAGTAGATGCTACAGAATCTGGACTGAGCATTTCTCATGTCATGACTGATCCAAAAGAGAAGGGAAAGTTGATCGAAGAGCCCCGACAAACAAATCCGATTCAAACTCATATTGACTTGATATGAAACAAGGTCAGTGAGTTTTCTGAATCAAAGCTCAATACGTACAATGAGTGGATCAGATTCAGGACTGGAATTTTCGCAGAGAAGTTAAAGAAGAAAGCAATGTTGTCTAAATTTATTGCTTTGGAGAAGGTGGTCTTGAAGGTGGTTAAAGCTGCCACAATTGCTCAAACACTAGAGAGGAGGACGTACTTCTTTGATCAAGTACGTGCCAAGAAATTAGCTTAGCTGCTCGCTCAGCTACGCCAAAAATATGATCCTACCATTCCAACTGTTTTCAATGACACAGCAGTTCAGAATCAGCTAGACATGGATCTAAGATCATTACAGATGAAGATCAAGAGTTGGGAAATGGATCAAGAATTGATTATTCTAGCAGATTCCCAAATTCCCTCATCTGAAGAACCAGTTGAACAATCGGTGCAAAAAAAAAACTTCCAAGGAACCAGTTGCTGCACCAACTGAATCAGCAACTGCTCCTCTTTCCAAAGATGCAGTATCATCTCCTTCAGCTCCTCCAACTTCTACTGCTGATCTTCAATTATATACTGATGCTGAGTTATCATTGGCCAATATCGATGAAGTCATTCAATCAGTTGCCACTGATATTCAGCAAACTAACTTATCCACAGAAGCAGTTGAAGAACCGATCTTATCAGAACAACCAGCCACGGAGGCTGTTTTGCTACAAATTGAAGAACTAGTTCAGTTGGTTGCCACGACTGAACAAGATGTTCTGATTGAAACTGAAGTATCTCAGTTGCACGAAAAATCATCTGAAGAAGTGCAAGCTGAAAAACAGACTACAGTGCCAGTTGTTCAATCAGCTGATGAACCAAATACAGTGTCAGTTGAGCCAACAACGAAGAGCCAACAACTGAAGTGCCAACTACTGTATCAGCTGATGAACCGACTAAAGAGCTTATACATGTCTCAGCTAAACAACCAACTGAAGAGCCTTCAAGCTCAACTTCTGCTCAGAATCTTTCTCCTCCTATAGAACCTCAACAAGATAAAATAACAGAAGACGTCTCAGAACAAAGTACTGTTGTGACTGAATCTACAGGCAGAGCATTGATAATCTTCAATCAAGAAGACAAAGAGCAGGAACCAGAATTCTCTGGAGCCATGTCTCTTAAGATATCAATAGCAACTGAATCAATGATAGAAGACATTCAGTCCAATCTTCTCAATCTGAGCTCATCCATTTATGATATCAAGTCAACCCAGCTGCTGCACACATTGAAGATTTGACTCTTTCAAGGAGTATACTATGAAGAGTTTACAACAAGTCAAAAAGGATGTGACTTCACTATTTATCTAGTTAGATCAATTAAAGAAGGACCGAGTGACAATTCAAGCTCATTACCAAGCTCAAGAAGTGTTCACAAATCGCATGGAGTTTTTCCAGAATGTGGTCACAAAGAGAATGGATTTGCTGCAGGACCATATAGTGCATGCATTATCCAATGTCACTTCGGAAGTTCGTGTCTTATCCAGCAGGGTTGATAAGTTTGACAAAAAAGGGGAAGAAGAAGATAAGAATGATCAGCAGAAGCAATCAAAGAAGAGACCCAGTCAACAAACTGATCCAGAACCAGCTAAAAGAGCAAAGTAATAGAAGATCAGTTAGAAGACAATCTTTATACTTATTCAGTTGAAGAATTTGGCAGATTTTGTATTTTAGTCAGTTTAGGAGATTCTTTTGGTCTTTTATTCTTTGTACGAATATGTACGTTGAAAGAGTTGACAATAAATATTATTTTATCTACACAAAGAGTTCAGTTGACCATTTCATTTTTTTTCTAATTTTTGTCAAACACCTAAAAGGGAAAAATTGTTGGAAACTGAATTTTTGTGGTTTGACAAATTGAGCTTAATCTATTGAACAACTGATCAAGTTAACTCAAAGAAACTGATCTAAAAATACGCAAACTATCAGTTGCCTAACTGAATATTAATACGCAGAAAATCAACGGCAGTTGAACCTAGCTAACTGAAGTTGTAGACTACTTAATGATCAGTTGGGAACTGATCAGTTAGACTACAATTAGTTGAGAGCAATCAGTTTATCCTTTCGGATTTTTCAACTGATAAAACAGCTGAACTTGTCATCAGTTAAGGATATAACAATCAACCGAAATATAGTACAAAAGCAAGACTACAACTTTTTAGTGGGAACGCCGCATTTCAGCAATGCAACATTGTACTATTGTCAGAAGAATGTTGACGTGGCAATCAACGGATAAAAAGTTTCAAATCAAAATTCAATGTTACCGTTGAAAGCAAAGACTATAAATAGTCGAAGAGTTCAGCCGAGGAAAGAACTTTTGCGCATATTCATTCTAAGTCAACCTTGAAATCAAGCTTTCAAAGAACAATTACAAAAGTTCACGCTTATCTGAAAAATTCATAACTCTCACGCTATCTTTCGAGCAGAAGTATTAGCACACCTATTTGTTATATTTTATCTTGTGAGATCAGTTGTGCTAAGAAAAGAATATCAGTTAGTTACTGATAAATTGTAAAGATACTAAGAGTTTCAGTTTGGTATTGTCAAGTCCAAAATTGAAGTGGTCTGTACAAGAGTTTGTATTTGATCAAAGTCTTTTAGTGAATATCATATCTTTCAGATAGAATGGGTGACGTAAGAGTGTTTGAAATCTTCGAACATTCATAAATCTTGTGTCTATTTATTTCATTTATATTTTATTTGCCATTCAGTTTATTTCCGCACTTTCACCAGTTAATTGATTGAAATCGACAAAACAAGATTCCCGAGATCAGTTTATCACTAAACTAACTCATCAGTCGAAAAAAGAGAAAAGTTTTCAAGATTTTATTCAACCCCCCCTTCTAAACACTTCATCATCTCCCCAACCGATCCTATCAGTTTTGTCCCTAGATTTTGTTTATCTAGAATTCGCAACATAGCCCCTGAACTTTCAAAACTTTGCAATTTAGTCCCTGAGTTTTCGAAAATTCCAGATTTCACCTTATAATTTTCGTCATCTCAATTTCAGTCCCTGGAATTCCTAAAATTTACGGTTTGGCCCCTGAAATTCTTTGCCTAGTCAAATTTAATCTTTAAACTTTCGGTTTTGCACTTTGGTCCTTTAACTTTTCGGTCCCTTCATTTTTAAGCCCTAAAATTCTTATTTGGTTCAATTCATTCCTTTGCATTATTAAAGCTTATGTTTTACGCCCAATTTCCATAATTTTCAATATCATCCTTAATTCCAACTCTGGTAGAGCATGCAACAACTCTGGTAGAGCATGCAACCTATTTCTCTCTAATTTCTTATTATCCCAAGCAATTCCATTAACGAGATTAACATTTCATGCAATAAAAGCAATGTAAAATGTTAACCAACTCGATTACCAGTAATCAAAGTCGTGTCTGGCTCTGCTTCAGCCTCCTCAACATGCATTACATAAGCTCTGCCAACCGTTTGTCCCTTCTTCTTTGGGCAATCCATGGCTTTATGTCCTTCCTTCTGGTAAATAAAACACTTGTATGTTCCCCACATGTACTTGTCAAAGTGTGGGCGATTGCATTCTTTTCAGAGTGGCCAATCTTCAGGTTTTGGGGATCCAAAATGTGGTGGCTTCTATTGCCCCAGTTTCTTCAGTTGTCCTTGTGGCTTTCGGCGCCCTTAAAGCTTCGGGAGGTCCCGTAAATTGCCGCTTATTTGGCTGAGAATTCTGCTGGTGCTGCTGCCTCTTGCGCTGCATCTCAAAATCAATATCCTTCGAGGCTTGCTCATCTTGGAAAGCACAAGCAATGGCAGCTGCATAATCCGTCAGTCGCATCAACATCACATCACGACGTATAGTAGGTCGAAGTTCATCCAAGAAGTGCCTTAGTTTTTCAACAGCATCTCTAGCAATGAGGGGCACAAAGTGACAACTCCTATCAAACCTCGTAATGAATTCAGCCACAGACATGTCTCCTTGACAGAGACTCATAAACTCCCACTTCAAGCGTCCTAGGACGTCAGCAGTAAAATACTTCTCATAAAAGATGTTCTTGTATTACACCCGAGTGAGGGTGGCTAGATTGACACCATGTCCAGCTCCTTCCCATGAAAGAAAAGCATCATCTCGAAGCATATAAGTAGCACACCTTACTCGGTCAGCATCTCCCATATTTAGATAACGGGAAGTGCACCTCGAGAGATATAATCCAACCCTCAGCAGCAAATGGGTCGGTGGTGCCAGAAAACTCCTTTGGACCCAGCCTCCGGAACTGATCATGCATATCGTGATGTGGCCTCGTAGCCTGCTGCTCAAAGAAGCGTGCCATACCCTCCAGCACTCTAATAGCAGCATCCCCATTGGGAAGTGGGTGTACATTCTCTATACGATTCACATGAGTCTCAGCTTGCCTATCAGTACTAGGTGTGTATCTAGGAGGCATTATATCTAATCATTTTCCAAATTCTAAATGTAACCAACATTTATCTTTACCATAAATAATTAAAATCATATTCTAATTATTTATTTTACGATAAATAATTAAAATCATATCTGATCATTTTTACCATAAATAATTAAAATCATATTCTAATTATTTATTTTACGATAAAATTATTAATTTACCAAAATTTATTTTTTTTTAGGAAAAATTGAACAAATTTTCTTAAAATATCAATTTTAACCAAAATTTTGTAAAATCAGAAAATCACACATTTGGCCCGACAAATTCAAGCCCATGACACAGCAAGGTCCTCGAGTTGTTTTCGGGCACCCGGTCGCTGCTCGATCAGATCGGGTACTAATGGGCACGATGACTATCCAGAACTGTTTCGGGCAGCTCAGAATTTTTTTCTGATTAAAATCAAAATTTTAATAGTGCATCAATTTTCTGAAAAATTTTCTTATGTGCCTAGAAATAAAATACTGAACACGAAAATTAAATCATACGATATAGAGAACCCGGCTCTAATACCATTGTTGAGAATCGGTTTTTTCGTGTCCAAAACAGAGCGGAAGTTTTAAAATTTTAAATTGACGGTCAAATAAAACTTTGGGATACTCGTATGGTTTAAAAAATAACTAACCATTCATAGGACGTTTATGAATATACCTTTAGTGACTAAATCACTTGGCACCAACTATTCCGAGATTAGCGGAGATAGTTATTATAATATTACCTACGAACAATCTTCTTGAAACTTTTCTTCAATTCTCCAATCAAGTCCTTGACTAGAACATTTGCTCCGCTTCTAAATTGTACTAGAAAATTTAGAAGAGATTTAACATGGAGATAAAAAACCAAAAGACGGCTCAAACCCTAAACTTCTATGAGGTGGCCGAAAGTATGAGTGCCTTTTAGAGGAGCTTTTTCAAAACTTATATGCTATGGAGGCTAGGGTTTGTTGCCTCTTTTCATAATATTGAATCCTTAACCTAGTTTCTTTAACTATAGTTTTATGGTTCTTTAATTAACATTAATGTGCTTAGTTAATTAATTTTACTAGTTCAACCAGTTTAATTAATTAATATATTAAAGTCCATTAAGAACTTTAATTATTTAGCACATTGGAGTTGTACTTCTACAAATCCATTATACATACTTCTCACTACATTTAATTTAATATTTTATAAACTCAACTTTTGAGTTAAATATTTTAAACTCTCAATTTTTAATAATTCAATTCTTTGAATTTATTCTCTCCAAATTTTAATTATCATAAATTCAACTCCTTGAATTTACTATCTCATAATTTTATATATAAATTCAACTCTTTTGAATTTAATGTCTCAAGGAAACAAATGATCTAATACTTGTGTGACCCTCAATTGTTAAGTGATACAGCTAGCCGTAGGTTCACAACTCTTTGCGATTAAGGACATTGTCCTTTATTTGGGCTTACACTAATTTGCCTCATTTCATGCACCAACATTTGATAATGAAAATGTCATAAATACATTTCTGATTAAACTCATCGAATCATGGTAAGAACATCCAGTAGCATCGTCCCATGATTCTCTAGGTATCATTGATAGTGTCTGCAAAAACCAATCGGTTATGAGCAACTATTTGTTCATCGAGGGTTGCATACTGGATTTGATAGCTATGTGATACAATCATGAAATATTTATAGTATCATCGCAAACATAACTAGAGAACTCTTGTCCCTAATGTAGATCGTATACTCTGGCCATAGATTTCATGACTATTTCGTTAGATTACATATGATATCCACACCTGTAGGTGAGCGGTGAATTTCCGACTTCAATGCACTGGCTCCTACACATGTCGCAACTGCACCCAACCTCGCCACCTTGTGACCCCCGCAGATGAGTCAAAGTACAATTCTAGTATGTAGAGCCTCAATGTTATTCCGGACCGTAAGGACTAATGATGTACAGTCATAACCACGAACTTTTCCTTTCGTTAAATGATAACCACTTGAAAAGTTCGAGAGAGGGTTGTTCGGTACAATTATCATATGATTACTAATCAGCATGATTGGACATCTTTATGAACTTACCATGAAACACGGTACACAACATCACAGATGCTAGTCTCAAGCTCAAACGACATTTATCCTTGTTTTTAGGCTGCTGAATCGACTAGGAACGAATTTAGAATATACAGTTTTAATAAATGAGTTTTAAGATCGAAATAGGATTCATTTGTAATAAAGTATAATCAATGTCTTTATCTTTGTCGATTGCATGAATATACAGATAAAGTAAAATGAAACCATGAAATATAAATTATATTAAAATAAAGACTGTTAATTACAATTGAGTCAATAAATTTTATTAGTCAACAGTTGACTTACAGGACTCTAACAATACTTAACTTGAATTTGTCTTCTACCTATATTCTATTAAAGTTGAGTACAAGTTGAGTACACATTAGGGACTAATTTACAATCAATTTTTGAAACCTTATTCAATTTTACAAAATACTTGAATCCTAAACTTATTTTCAACTATTCTCAAACTTATCTCTAATAATAGCTGATAACTTATCCATAATTTAACACCACCATATATCAATCAATATCAATAGATTTCTTGAAATTTTAAATATTTTATTTTGATCCAAATTTTATAAAATAAAGATTTATTACACTTAGAATACATATAAAATAATATTGTCATGCAACACACATGCGAAGCTAATTAGAATAAACGTTTTGACGACTACATACAACAAAAAAATTTACTCGATATTATTTTTGTTCCGTAAATTTCTTTCTGTGACTTGTATTTTTGATACGTAGATATCTTTCCGATTACTCAGAGTAAGATAATAAGATTTACAGTACACACAGACAAAAATCACAATCCAAATTATTCATAGCATTAAATTCCTCAAACAAACCAAAATCAAAGTCTACTACAAATAGCAGTTTTATGTGAATTTTCCACCATGGATGAATTACTTATCGTAACGGACACAAAATGCAGAGTAATATTTATACCAGCTATACATGATATCATGGGTTCTGACATATTATTCTACACGCATGTTCCTGGAAACATACCATGGCTCGAGTCTAACTGAAATAGTCATGGTCTGTTGCGTTTTTGCACAGATCACTGATGGTTGTTGACCTTGCTTGCAGGAAGCTGCAGTCTGGATGTCGAGGAAACGAGGGAATTCGAACTGGGAGCGGTGGTGGTAGAGAATCCTGATGATGCTGCAGAAGATAAAATTGGCACCGGAGTGGTCAAACCAGCACTTTGCATTTTCCATGGCCAGTTTGGGTATGGAGGCGAAGTAATGGCTCCATTAATTGGTCCGGTGTATCTTTCCTGCAAATAAAATTTAAAAAATAACAGATCGCGGTAACCAACTATAAATTATTTTATCATACGTCTTTGTTAGTAATTGCATGCATGCAGACAGAATGTGTGAGTAGCTACGATAAGATCAATGACAAGAACATGGTTGGTAGACAAGAAATGAGCAACTTATTTAGGGAAGCTAGTAGCAAAAGTGTATTGTGGTATGAGTCTCATATGACTTTGGGACAATTGCATGAATATTTTGTTGCCTTCAAGCCGGAACACAGAAAGCGTGCTTATGTATGCTTCTTTGACCGAACTAATGTGGGAAAACTTTCTTCTGATCAAGAAAATTGTTGCTTGCTCTCTATTAACTATAAAACTAATTATTTCGTCTAGGAAAGTTCATATTCGTTCGAGTCCAGAGTCAAAAAACAAGAGTATGAAGAGAAAAATCACCATATTATTTGGTGGAAAACCGGAGTACGAGCCAGCCCACAAGGGGGAATACTGGGATGCAACTAATCCATGGGGGGAAACGAAGAGTGTGTCAACCTGTGAATTTGTGGAGAGGGTATTAGTTGTTACAAGACATGTAATATCACCAAAATATAGGATTGAATGTCATTGTCTGTTAATACTAAGAGGTGAAATAGTTCTGTGACTACACATAACAAGTTCATTAGGAAGGAAGAGAACCGATACACATACATATGAACAAGAGCACAATGGACAAGAAGGTTTCTGTTGGTTTAGGAGCATGACTAGGCAATGAATCCCGGCACCGCAAGTGTAATGAAAGGAGTAATTGTTTCTTGCCCATTATTACAATCCAATTTGTGTTACCCACATAAGACTTAATGTACAATATTTGTTCATAAAGCGCACTAAGTTGAGTGCACGTCACAAAAATTTAAGAGCAAATAACATCACCCTGAAACAATATAAAAGGTTAAATATTTTTTACCCTTGTCCTATTGCAGGGAAAGTCCAACTTTCTTGTAATGTCATTCCCATGCGGACCATTTGAAGCTAAAGACATTCCAAGATTGAGATCAAGATTGTCATTAATACCTAAATACATCAGCAGTAACTCCTTTAACACTGAGTTTGTTCATATTCACATGATATACAATGGCAAGGCAATTGGAGAACAATAGCAAAACAATGTTTTCACTCGTAAGTAATACCTGCATCGTCGGGGCCGATGTTTCTGTCTCTCTCATAGATACTCGGCTCAAAGTTGGTTACAGCTTCAGTGACATTACATTTGATGGTTGCTTTATCATAACCCCTGGAAGAGAAAACAAAATGAGGATCATTTGATGAGATCAATCTAATAAATTGGTCCTACTCAACACTAAGTCTCGAATGGTATGAATCATGATCACAAGAACCTTGCAGCTTTGACTTCGCTGTCGAATAACCCAAGATACATATGCAAACTTAGAGCTTCAGAACCTATCAGAGATCAATCACTGCCCAGAAGAACCATCACAACACCGTGTACAATATTGTAAAAGCTTGAAAAATATTGATACCTTTTCCCGAGGAATTGTCCCATTCGTGCCTCCCAGCGACCACAATTGTGCAGGGTTACACCTCTGTACTTTGAGCTTCCTCGAGAGAACCCGGTGCTTCGGCGACGGAGAATGTGAACAAACTCTTCTTTTGTCAAGTCTTTCATCTGCAAAAAATAATAAACTAAATAAGATTCATTGATTGAACTTAAAAATCATCAGTAACAGTCAGAAACGAACCTGTTTCATGTCGTCTTCATAATCGCCAAGTTTAAAATTGATATCAGCGTCAACCCCACGAAACTTGATTGCAGCGCGATCATATGCTCTGCATGATGAAAATCGACAAGAGATTAACGTTACAAAATGTCCACAAATCTCTAATGCACGATAAAGGTTTCTACCTTGCTGCTGCATGAGCTGTGTCAAATCCTCCTGAAACAAGAAATCCAACAAAATTAATATGAGAGTGCGACAGAGAAACTAAAACAATTTGCAAAACCAAATTTAACTTCCCATGACCTTCAAATTAATGCATATCTTAACCAGAAAAATCAGAAACGCAAGTATGTAGTGTGATGCAAGTAGTTTAATTTCTTACCCAAATAGACTTGTTTACCGCAGTCCCTGATCACGAATACCAAGAAAACAAAAGTTAAGATCAAGATAGAAAAGGCACCACATGATATACATAAAGAATTACATAGCTAATGACACAAAATAATCAAATGCTAGCCATTACTAAGGGTAACCGTACTATTTGAATCTTGTAAATCAAATCCATCACCAAGAGCTTATGCAGGTGCATCAAAATTTGTTGTTAATGTTAGCAATCCAGCTCGAATTAAATTATGAAGTACTTTTAAGCACCATAATCCGAAGTGTGGCATAAATTCGGTCGCATAGGCAGGTATCGAATAATTTGTAGCTGTGGCACATGCAGTCACGACGACTCATATACGGTGCCATATAGGTGATCACGATTCGATATGATGTTTTACCACATAATCTTTCACACCCAAGGATTTACAACTCTTACTCCTCCAAAAGAAGCCAAGAATACCCATATTGCCAACGAATCATAATCCGCAAACAGCTACCAGTGCCAAATTAATATTACACAAGAACACTAAAGAAATATAACATAATATTCGGATTTGGATGAGCTTAGCGTCGAATAAAAAATGAAAAGGTGATAATCAAACCCAAAATACAACAACGATTTCTTTACCGATACAAATCAACATACTATCCATAACCGCTTTCTCTCTCAACTATACCCAAAAGTAAACAAAACATGCATGCAAACACAATTATTGTTAGATATGATATAATTTTGAGGTACCAAATGTGTGATTCCCATCTCCCAGTTCTCCGGTAGAAAGTAACCCCTCGATACTGCGAGCTCCGAGACCGGGGACCACGCCTACTCTTCTTCACCTGCGGCTGCGGTTGCGGTTGCGGCTGCGGCGGGAACTGTGCGTTGTAAAATCCCATGTCCACTCCGCCTGAAACCTCCGGCACCGGGAAATCCAGCCAATACTTAGCCCTAGAATCCGCCGTCTCCGGCGCGGACGACGAGGCAAACACGGGAAAAAGCTGCAACTCGGTCTTGTAAACGTTGACGTCATCCTCGATCTCGATCACGTTCTTGTCAAGAATCGAGAAATTGAGCGTGGGCAGCAGCTTTCGGCAGGTGAATCTGTTAGATTCTTGCTCTTCAGAAACCCCATTGTCTGTAGAGGAGGTAGTGGTGGAAGTAACCGAATCGGCGGCGGTTGCCAGGGTCTTCCGGTGGTGGACTTCGGTGGAGGTCACAGAAATCGCCGACGGAGCATTTAGATCCAACATTGCACAACCCTCTACGAAAAAGAAGCTGCGAATCAAGTTTCTTGATGAAACAGAAACTTCACATGACAGAGAGGAACAGTTCTTAGAGAATGGATCGGGGCTGTATATAAACAAAAAGTTGGAAAAAAACCTTCGAAAGCGAGAACCCACGAGCTATATATACAAGATTTATACGAATATATCACCGCTAGAGTGCCTCCGTTTCAGGGTTTGGAGAAATTTGAAGGATCACCATTTTTAAAAGGAGGAAAGCAAAAGTGAAGAAGAAGCAGAACAAGGAATAAGGGGATATTGAATGATTGGGGTAAGTGAAAGTAACTGACTATATTAGACACATATTAATTATTTATATCATTTAATGTATAATTAAATAACCTTTCAAAAAAAATGTATAATTAAATATATTATTTATAATTTTATAAGTATGAATTATTCTGTGTTAATAAATTAATGATTTAAAATTTAGAACCTTAACAAGCTATCACTAATTAAAAAAGAAAATATTTTATTTTTTAAAAAAAAGAAAGAAAACATTTATAGAAAATAAAGAAACTTACCAAATAATAACTTTTTATACCTCCTTTTTTTTTCATAAGATAACAATTTTTTTTAAAAAAAATAGTTCTCTACATGATATCTTGACTTTTATAAAAGGATAAATATTTATATTATATTTCAAATATACAATATATTAAAAAATAATTTATAATATTTTTGAAATAAAATATAGACTCAATTATTGTTCAGATAGTTTACAACTGCAACTTGTCCGTTAACTTACCCGATTTGCTCATTTCATTTGTTTCCACTTATATTCTTTGACATGAGTGAGTGGTACGCATGGTCGCAGCTTTTATGTTGTTAAAATTTTATTTTCAAAAACTTCATTATTTTAAATCAAAATGAATTTTATATCAAAATGAAGCAAAGACATTTCAAATGACAGGTATTTGCGCTTAACTAAAATATTAATTACTACGGTTTTAATATATTTTTTAATAAATTAATTTATGAAATTTTAGTGAAAATCTCGAGGATCAGTAAAATTGGATTTTATATTATGATTGATTCTTTTTTTTTTAAAAAAAATACTATTAGAAATATTTCGATTAGTTGTGGGAAAAAAATACAAAAATTTAAATTGAATTTCAAGAAATGGAAGTCTATTTTCTTCAAAAAAATCCTGAAACATCCTATTCTTTCTGAGGAATATTTTTTAAATTATAATTTATAAATTATTTAAAATAACTCCATTTATTTGATAATAACACAGGAGTTTTTAATTTTAATGAATGAATATTTTTCACTGCTTTATATATATAATTTTGAAACCATATACAATATATGTAATTTATATTAAAAACAATTAAGTGAAGATGACGAAAAAATTTAGATAAAACATCTTTTAAATTATAAAATAATTTTTTTCGCCCTCATCTTTATCTTGTTTTTTTTTTCTAATACAATAAAAAAAATAAAAAAACAACGCACAAAAAAGTGAAACCGAAAATTGTTAAATATGACTATTGGTATTATTGATTTTATTTAATTATTTATTAGCATTGATTTTATTGCTGGATATTTTAGCAGAGACGGGAAGTCACCGTTGTATGCATGTATTCTAAATTCACCACATTACTAATTATTGTTAGAAAAATTATAATTTGGATTATAAAACATAATATTTATCTAAATAAAATTAAGATAAATTTATTTATTTAGGAATAATGGAATTCCTTGTTTCTTATTTATTCATGCTTTTGGAAATTTATGTTAATTATTTTCCAAAAATAAATTATGTGCGAAACAAAACAATATTTTTAAAACACTAGGAAAAAAATTTATTATTTTGAAAAAGTAGTTTCTTAGCTTCAAAACAACTCGTACTCTCAATAGTTAATTCGAATTACATATATACAATATTTCAACGAAAACTTGTTGTATATGTTAAAAGTAAAAATTTACGATAAAAAGTAAAAAATTTCAAACTCTCGAAATTTACCAAACTACAAACTTTATAAATATTTCTCTCTACTCAATTGTGTTTTCTTCACACATTGAGAGACATATTTATAGAATTTCTTTGAAAATAAATCAAAAAGAAATACATCATTACATACATCATCACACACTAATTTTAAATATTTATAACTCTTATTTTCAACATTCAACTTTTTTATTTTCAACATTCAAATATTACAACTCATATTTTTCAACACTCCCCCTTGTGATGATGATCATGATACAATGATTGTCTTTATTACGTATTTTACACTGTCTCGTTAAAACCTTACTAAGAAAAACCCATTGGGATAAAATCATAGTAAAGGAAAAAGAGTGCAGTCACGTAAACTTCTTCTCATGTTAACACGAACGATTCTTCACAGATTCGTAGATTGCGCATCCCAATGTTATATATATGCTTTCTGAATATTGTCGTAGGAAGTGCTTTTGTGAAGAGATCTGATGAGTTTTTACTTGATTGAATGTAACGAATATCAGTACCTTTATTCTTCTCAAGCTCTTGTGTGAATGCGAAGAACTTAGGGGGAATATGTTTAGTTCTGTCGCTTTTTATGTATCCTTCTTTCATTTGAGCAACACATGCAGCATTATCTTCACATAGTGTCACGAGCTTCTTGTCGAATGATAATTCGCATGAGGTTTGGATATGTTCGGTATTGATTTTAGCCACACACATTCACGGCTTGCTTCATGTAGTGCAATAATCTCAGCATGATTTGATGAAGTTGTTACAAGTATTTGTTTATGTGAACACCAAGAAATTGCAGTGCCTCCACAAGTAAATACATATCCGGTTTGGGAACGTGCCTTATGTGGATCAGATAAATACCCAGCATCAGCATAACCAGTTATGCTTTCATTCGTATCTTTTGAACACAAAAGTCCCAAGTTTGTCGATCATCGTATATAACGGAATATATGTTTAATTTCGTTCTAGTGTCTTTTTGTTTGATATGAGCTAAATCTTGCCAATAAATTTAAAGCAAAAGATATATCAGGTCTTGTACAATTTTCAAGATACATAAAGGAACCGATAGCACTTAGATATGGTACTTCTGGACCAAGAATAACTTCATCATCTTCATATGGACGGAATGTATCTTTTTCTGTGTTTAATGATCTAACAACCATTGTAGTACTTAAAAGATTTGATTTATCCATATTAAAACGTTTAAGGACCTTTTCTGTATAATTTGACTGGTGAACAAATATTCCACATTCTCTGTGTTCAATTTCCAAACTCAGACAATACTTTATTTTTCCAAGGTTCTTCATTTCAAATTCTTCTTTCAAGTATGACACAACTTCTTGAATTTCCTTATTCGTTCTAATGGGTTTTAAATTATCAACATATACAACAATAATTACGCATCCAGATGTTGTTTTCATAATGAAAACGCAAGGGCATGTTGAATTGTTTACATATCTCTTTTTCATTAAGTGTTCACTTAGTCGATTATACCACATTAGGCCGGATTGCTTTAACCCATATAACGATCTTTAAAATTTCACAGAATAACATTCTCTGGGTTTTGAACTTTGTGCTTCAGGCATCTTAAATCCTTCAAGGATTTTCATATATATATTACTATCGAGTGATCCGTATAAGTAAGTTGTGACAACATCCATAAGACGCATTTCTAAATTTTCAGATACCACCAAACTAATCAAATGCCGAAATGTAATTGCATCCATAACAGAATAATACGTTTCTTCATAATCAATTCCAGGCCTTTGAGAAAAATCTTGTGCAACAAGTCGAGCTTTATATCTTACTATTTCATTTTTCTCATTTCTCTTTCGAATAAAAACTCATTTGTGTCCAACATGTTTTACATCATCAGGTGTAAGGACTATAGGCCCAAACACGTTACGTTTATTTAGCGAATCCAATTCGACCTGGATGACGTCTTTCCATTTTATCCAGTCCTGTCGATTTTTACATTCACCAAATGATTTTGGTTCATGATCTTAATTGTCATTTATGATGTCAAATGCCACATTGTAAGAAAATATCTCATCAATTTCTTTTATATCTTTTCGGTTCCATATTTTTCCAGTATTAATATAATTGATAGAGATTTCACGATTCTCGTCAGTTTATGGTTCTAACGGAACTTTTTCATCATCATGTATTTTTGCTGGAATATCATTCTCTATTTTGTGATCATCGTGTTTCTCTATGCTTTTTCTTTTTCAAGAATTTTTATCCTTGGAACTGATTGGCCTTCCACGCTTCAAGCGTTTAATGACATCATGAGTGTCTTCAATTTGTTTCTTTGGAATTTCAAGACGAGCAGTGGCATTTATATAATGTGTATATGATTTAGTTACTCTTTTTGTGTCTGCAAATGCATCTGATATCTGATTTGCTATTCTTTGCAAGTGCACAATTTGCTGTAAATCTTTTTCATATTGTTTAGTTCTTGGATCCAGATGTAACAATGATGATGTATACCTTGTAATTTCTTTTTCGATATTTTTCTTTTTTCCCCCTAACATTGGGAAGATTTTCTCATTAAAATGACAATCAGCAAAACGTGTTGTAAACACATAGTCTGTCTGAGGCTCAAGATATCGAATGATTGATGGGCTATCATAACCGATATAAATTCCGATCTTTCTTTGTGGTCTCATTTTTGTTCGTTGAGGCGGTGCATTAGGCACATATACCATACATTCAAAAATTCTCAGATGAGAAATGTCTGGTTCTTTACCAAATGCAGGATACAATGGGGAGTATTTATGATATGCACTTGGTCTGATGAGAATTAATGCAGCTGCATGTAAAATTGCATATCCCCATATAGAAACAGAGAGTTTTGTTTTCATAATCATTGGTCTAGCAATAAGTTGTAGACGTTTAATCAATTATTCATCTAATCCATTTGTGTGTATGTACATGAGCAACAAGATGCTCAACAGTGATTCCCATTCACATACAATCATTGAAAGTCTGGGAAGTAAATTCACCAGCAATTATCAAGTCTAATTTTTTTGATTGTTTGATCGGGAAATTGATTCTCCAATTTTATTATTTGAGCAAGTAATCTTGCAAATGCCACATTTCGAGTTGATAATAAACATACATGTGACCATCTACTGGAGGCATCGATCAATACCATAAAATATATAAATGGTCCAATACCATAAAATATCTAAATGGTCCACATGGTGGATGAATTGACCCACAAATATCACCCTGAATACGTTCGAGAAACATAAGTGATTCATTTTGGATTTTAGCTGGTGATGGTCTTATAATAAGTTTTCCAAAAGAACATGCTTTGCATTGAAACTTATTATTTTGAAAGATCTTCTTGTCTTTTAGCGGATGACCATGTGTATTTTCTATAATTCTTCACATCATTGTTGAACCAGGATGTCCTAATCGATCATGTCAATTGATCGGTATTGAAAAATTATCAACTACTATGTTTGATTCAATTGGACTTATATATGTATAATGCACTCCAGTAGGTAGCATTGGTAGTTTTTCAACTACATATTTCTTTCCTGATTTATATGCGGTAATACACATATATTTCTCATTTTCTTCATTTGTTGTCTGAGTATCATACCCATGAGAATATATGTCATTAAAACTCAACAAATTTCTTTTCGATTGTGTTGAATACAAAGCATCATTTATAAAAAAATTTGTACCATTAGTGAAAGGGGATCGGTTACGGTGACCGGAAACGCAACGGAAGCACAAAAATTTCGATTTTAGCATAAAATTTTCGGCCACCAAGTAAATAATGTGTAGCAAATACAATAAACACAAAATGACATTCATAGTGTGTTAAGAAATGTACCTATCAATCACAAGGATTGATGTATGGCTCCAACTAAGGTGTAAACACCTTAGCTCTTCAATGGTAGAAACTATCTTCAAGCTTCCTTTGAGCACTCCTTGCTCAACTATTAAGCCCACCACCAACTAGGTAGATCCCCTCTTAATTTGCACTAGAAAACTAAGAGGATTTTTCAATGAGAAGAATTTTCTTTCCTCAACACTTGAAGAAGAAAATGAGAGGAAAAACTTGGAGAGAACAAGAGCAAATTTTCGGCCATTGCATCTTTTTGGTGGAGGGGAGAATAATTTAATTTTCTTGTCTTGGTTGTGAGAAAAGCAAAAATCAAAAGGTGCATGCCTTGTATTATTTTAATAAAAAGTAATCCACAACCTTCCACCTCCCAAGCATGCTTTGTTATTTGATTTTTAACAATTAAAAATCCATGGACTTAATTTTAATTATCTCAAACATATTTGAGACTAATTAAACATTACTTGAATTTACCCAAGTCCCACTAGTTAAATAATTATTTTAATTGAGCTCTACAAGACTCAATATGATTTAATTAATCCAACACTTGAATTAATTTAATTATTTGGACTCTACTAGGTCCACTAGTGTATAATTAATTCAACACTTGAATTAATTTAATTTAGTCCATAATAATGTTTATGAAAATCACAATTTTCAAATACATTATT
>NC_133310.1:14352660-14443331 GCF_012295235.1 Primulina huaijiensis | reverse complement strand
CCCCAATTGCTCCATTCTTATTTATCAACTCCTTGATAATAAGAACGTCAGAACTCAAGTCTGATAGTACCCAACCAATCATGTTAAACGCCTAGCAGCATCGCTTACATGATTCCCTAGGTATCAAATGATAGTGCCTGCAAGAACCATTCAATTATGGTTAGCGTACAGTACGGTCCCTTCAACTCATATATCCCGACCGATTCGACAACCATTGGTATATCGAGAGTTGTCAATGAATCGATACTATGTGTCATGTCGTAGTTGCATCGATGGTGTAATCTATGAAACCCCTTTCATAATTACCACCATACTCTGATCAGAGATTTCAAACTACATATACATGAAAAACACATAGGATATCCATACCCGTAGGTAAGCGGTGAATCCCCGACTACAATGCATCGACTCCTATATGTTTCGACAGAACACCCAACCTTGCCACCTGATGACCCCATGAGAGTCGGTAAACAAGTCAAAGTGTAATTCTAGCACATAGAGTCTCAATGTTGTCCCGGGTCATAAGGACTAATGGTGTACAACCATAAACTAGGACTTTTCCAATCGATAAGTGAGAACCACTTGGAAAGTCCTTCAATGGAGGGTTGTTCAGTGCACTCTACCAGGAGCACCTATCTGCATGCTCGGACATCACAATGTCCCCTACCAATGAAACATGGTACTCACATCGCAGATACTAGTCTCATGCTCGAGCGGCCTATATCCTTCTTAGCGGTTGCTGAATCGACTAGGAACCGTTTAGAATATACAGTATTCCAAATATGAGTTTCATGATACTCATCATATGAGCATCTCATATTCTTTCTACTATTTGTCTATTCAAGGGCTTTATCTATGCAACTAGCATGGGTATATAGATAAAGATGTGCCAAAACAATAATTTCAAATATTATTAAAATAAAGATTGCTTATACATAGAGTTTCATTGTGAACACTCGTCCAACACTTGGCTCGACGTGCACCTACTCTAACAATTAGGTAACAGAAAATGTGCTTCACCACAACCTTTTATCAAGTCTATAGGACCTGATATTGTATTCATCATTGTTTTTGCTGGTTTTAGTCCAAGAAATATCTTTTATCTCGGAGAATAGTGTGCATTGTACCACTATCAGGTATGTAGACTTCCATGGGATTAGTTTTTTGTTTAGCTTTGTTCATAGCAGTTTCAATATTTGAACTTCAAAAGATTTGTAATGAAAAAAAAATTACTGACAATACATATGTAATTTATTGAAAAATATAATGCATATCATAATTATACAATAAAACATTATCATATGAGTACATGAAAAATAAATTATTTTACATTTACATTCCACCAATATATTGTTCATTTCAAAGAAATCGTTGGGAAAATCTGTAGCATCGACATTTTTCATTTCTATTTCACCAGCATATTGATCATTTCCAGAGAAATCGTTCAGAAAATCTGCAACATCAAAATGAGTTGAATCACTCATACAGCCACTGTGTTCAGTGAAGTTAGTCTCTTTTTTTCCCCTTTATCGATTCTTTATATAGCTTGCAAAGGTGTTCGGGTGCTCGATAAATACAAGACCAATGTCCAGGAGTGCCGCATCTAAAACAAGAACTTTCAAATCGCTTTGAGTGATTTTCATTAACACTCATATTCTCATGATGCCTTTTCAGTGGGTGGTTCGTGACGTTCTTTTGAGATGAGTTATAGAAGTAACTATCTCTATTGTTTTCAAAACCACGGTCGCGACCGTGACCTCGACCATTTCCACGTCCACGTCTACGACCACGACCTCGACCAAAACCTTGTTGTTAGGATTGATTAGGGGGGCAATCGTTGAGCTACAATAGCTCGGTTCTTGAAATATTGAACACCGATTAATTAAATCGAGTTTGGTGTTCAAACCAAGCGGAAAACACTCGAAATAATCCTTCGTAGAAACCGATTAAACATTTTGTAAATCATTTAAAATATATGCAAGTTGAATGAGTAAAAATATTTTAGTTGAAGCATTTTATCAAACACTTGGTATGCAATATTTTGGTATTTGAAGAACACATAAAATTCTTCAACAATGCATCTTTAAAACTATGAAAATAATAATTAAATGCAATAAACAAATAGACACAAATTTGTTTTTGGATGTTCGGAGACTTCAAATGCTCCTACGTCACCCCTTCTTCCCCTTGGAAAGGATTCACTAGAAGACTTTGATTTATACAACTCTTTGTACAAACTCATTCAGCTAGGACTTACCCACTGCCTAAACTGAACTCCTAGCACTCAAGATTGTAGGCAGCACCTCACAATCAGCATATTGTTTAATGTCTCATATGCAAAGACTACATACACAAGTTTATTGTCTTTGTGCAAGACTCACTCAACTAATCTTTGAAGTTCAACTCTCTTGTATATGTGTGAGTGATTGTGTGTGAGGAATTTATCATTTAAAGTGTACATCTCAAGTATCCTCACACAAGGGCTTGTGCTATCAACTAGCTGATTTTTTCATGCTAACTGCCCATGGTTTGAATCCTCTTCAAAAGCTCTTGTTTGATCTTCAAGATGATGTATTTATAAGCCCCAACAATGATATATACGTTAGACACAAGAATATGACCGTTTGGAAAGTTTCTGTACTGTTTCTGAAATTGTAACGATCAAATTCGTCTTGCTGGGCATTTTCCCGACTGGTCAACTGGTCAACTCAACTGGTCGTTCAGTTCAACTGGTCAGCAGCTGGTTCAGTTCAGTTCAGTTGGTCAGCTGCTGGTTCGGTTCAGTTCAACTGATTCAGTTTGTCTGGTTCAGTTCAACTGGTCTTCAGCTGGTCTGGTTCAGTTGGTCAGCAGCTGGTTCAGTTCAGTTGGTGTGCTGAAATCAGCCTAACTTATTTCAGTTTGTGCAGAATCAGTAGCTTCATGATCATTTATCAGTATCTTAAGCTTCGATTCAGACTTTGACTTCTGAATATGATTTGTAGATCTTTGTCTTATCTTTTCAACGCATACTGAATCGCATCATTTTCATAACCGAGTTGAGAGATATGACCCAAATACCGCAACTGCTCAAACCCAACTGATTGCTGTTTTTGTGTGATCAGTTCGGTAATTGACTGATCAGTTAGACCATGATAACATCTGATTTTTCCCAACTGACGTGAAATACAACTTGTTTCAAATTGAGTTTTCTGATCAGTCTAGTTGGCAGATTGTCATTTAGATCATCCAGATGGGAGATATAATCAAAACACAGAAGCTCGCCAGAAATTCAGTTTGTGCAGAATTCAGTTTCAGCTTGCTTCTTGTGTTAACAACTTCACACTTGAGTAAATATATTAGAAACACAATAACAAGTTTTGTTAACATCAAAATCAAGATTGCGAACTTGAAAAGTTCCAACAATTTTCTTTGAATTTGATTTTGGTTTCCAAGTTTAAATTCATTTTTACTTACAGCATTTACTTCTGGAAATGCTGTTGATCCAATGGGTCGGGACTGATGATTTCTCATTAGCAGCTCGTTTTTCTTTTCCGCCACAAGAAGACATGCGATAATTTCACAATATCTCGCAAATCCACACACTCTATATTGTTGCTGTAGAGTTATATTTGATGCTTGAAATGTGGAAAATGTTTTCTCAAGCATTTCCGATTCCGTAATGTCGTGTCCACAAAATTTTAATTGCGAGATTATTCGAAACATCGTCGAATTGTAATCACTTACTTTCTTAAAATCTTGGAATCTCAACACATTCCATTTATCACAGGCGGTCCGAATTATAACTTCCCTTATATGCTCAAATCTTTCTTTTAATCCTTTCCACAAAGCCATGTGATTTTTTTTGATTAGATATTCACATTTCAAACCTTCATCAAGATGTCGACGCAGAAATATTATAGCTTTTGCTTTTTCTTGTGATGAAGATATATCATTTTTTTTAATAGTCTCGCTTAGACCCAATGACTCAAGATGCATTTCTACATCGAGAGTCCATGACATAAAATTTTTTCCCGTAATGTCGAGTGCAACAAATTCGAGCTTTGCCAAATTTGACATGGCGGTACTATAAAAATAACAATGCATTTTATTAGTTAAGTTATAAATTTATTAACATGGCAATACAAAGTAATGGATAAATTATAAGTACAAGCATACTTAAAATAAAGAAAAAATGTGAGGAGGATATTTTCCGATAAATACAAGACTGGTGAGTATAATAACCAAAATAATTATACAAAATAACCTTGAAAGAGCCATGAAGGATCGAGTGTGCTAGTGCCTACGAAGGCATTTCGAACACTATATTCTCCAATGAGTTACAATAGTTCGTGTTCTAAGAATATTAACACAGATGAATTAAATCGAGTTTGGTTTAAAACCAAGCGGAAGAAACTCGAAGTAATCCTTCGTGAAGAAGACTGTTATTAGAAAACATTTTAACTTATTTAAACTGAATAACTGAGAAAAACTAGATTAGTTTTTCCATTCTTCAATTCAGTTATGTGACAACTGAACTGACGGATACTCTAACTGATCAAAACAATTTGAAAACAGCAGTTAATCAGTTAAATACACAAGATATGTTTATGAATGTTCGGAGACTTCAACTGCTCCTACGTCACCCCTTCTTCCTCCACGGGTAGGATCCACTGGAAAACTTTTATTTATACAACACTTTGTACAAACCCACTCAGCTAGGACTTACACTACTGCCTAAACTGAACTCCTAGCTACGAATGAAGGCAGCACCTTCCAGCCAACACTTCTTTAACGTCTATGTGTCAAAGACTACATACACAAGTTTAACGTCTTTGTGCAAGACGGTATTGAGGTGGTTGAGAGTGTTTGTGTGTGAGAACTGAACAAGAATGTTCTCACACACTTAGGGATATAGGCTTCTATACTAAGCTGATAACACGTTGAAGTGTCCCTCTGGGCTGATTGCTTCTGAAAGCTGATTTGCAATGTGCGTGCCCTTTCTTTTCTCTCTTATTTGCGTTGTTGTTGTTCTGTTGTTCTTTTTGTTGAGTCTTCACTAATCTTATCTGTATATAAGTTTATATAAGGGGGAAAAACTGATCGTACAGTGATACTAATTTATTGTATCCGTTGCATCTTGAATTAGTTTCTTGGACTTTGTGTCTCGACTTTTCGACTGTCATTCTGAAACGTTTTGTCTTTAATGATCTGATTTAATGTCCATTATTGTCCTTTGAATGAACAAAGGCTTTGTACCTTCACGCACTGCTGGAATCCACTGAAAGAGTTTGTCTTCATCTACAACCGAAAGATTCTGATTGATGCTTCGGACTGGTCAGCTGAACTGATCTTCAGTTGGGCTGGTGAAATCGGTTGACTCGTCAGTTGGACTGATTTCACTATTGATGCTTCGGACTGGTCAGCTGAGTTTCTTCATCAGTTGAATTGATCAGCTAGGTTTCTTCATCAGTTGAACACTCCTTCGGCTGGCCAGGCTTATGAGGTTCTTCTGCTGAACCACCTATCAACTGGACAATCAACTGAACTGATCAATTGACGTAACAGTTAGACTGATTTAGTTTGTGCGATCAGTTAGGTCTTCAGTTTGCGATGTAAACAGCTTGTGACTGATTCTAGCTTCTGCACACTAAGGTAGATTATTAGTAACACAAATTAACAAGTTTTGTTAACATCAAAATCTATATTGCGAACTTGAAAAATTCCAACAAGCCATCTTCTTCATCGAAAATTTTGATGAAGAAAATTTTTTAGGGAGGAAGAATAAGTTTGGAGTGATTGAATGTGTATGTGAAGTCATATTTATATGGTAAAAACTAGCCGTTTTATGACAGTTTATGAATTTAAAAAAATTAATGTATGTGTATGTAAATTTTATGGTAATAATATGGTATATTATTACCAATCATGTTTAAATAATTATCTATATCACATCACAATATTATAATGAGGTGTCAGAGACTCCTTTTATATAATACTGTGACATTATACAAATATATATATAATTATTATATAACACAATAAAAATATATAAATAGTGAAATAATCACATCACGTTATTATAATGAGGTATCGTAGACTTTTTTATATAATAACATGATATTATTCAAGTATATATATACAAAAATTAAACCGTAACACAATAAAATTATATAAGCAGTGTAATCACATCACGTTATTATAATGAGGTGTCACAGACTCCTTTTATATAATAGCATGATATTATACATTAAATATATACACAATAAAAATAAATAAACAGTAAATAAATATTCTTACTTTTAAATATGATTACCTTGTTCTTGAGTTTTGGAGCTTGGAAAAATATGGAGAACCGAACATTCGAGTATCGTGCTGATAACGTGTTAAAAGTAAAAATTTACGGTAAAAAATAAAAATATCAAACTCTCAAAATTTACCAAACTAAACACTTTATAAATTTTTCTCTCTACTCAATTGTGTTTTCTTCACACATTGAGAGACTTGTTTATAGAATTTTTTGGAAATAATTCAAAAATAAATACATCATTACATACATCATCACACAATAATTTTAAATATTTACAACTCTTATTTTCAAAATTCAACTTTCTTATTTTCAACATTCAAATATTACAACTCATATTTTTCAACAGTATATTTGTCTTTTTATTATTTTATTTATTGTCAACGAAGTGAGAAAAACTAATACAGAAGCCCTTTTAAAACTTTTACAGCCAAAAAACTAATATTTTTCAATCTAATACCATTTTACTAAATAAAAATTAAGTAATTGAATTTGGCAATAAATATTTGATGCACCTTTTCAAGTGGCCAAATCTATTATTAAGATCTCATTTGGTCTGTGGACTGAGATAAAGTTGAGAATGTATGGAATGAGTGTTGAAAAAAGTTTTAAGATATACAATGAACTGTCTTTTAGATAATGTTGCTTTGAAGACTTGTCACACGTAAACAAAGTAAACAATATATTATAGCAGGCTTATGATATTATTTTATTATTTGAGTTAGGATGCTTTGTAAATGAACCAAACATGGAAGGTTGTTTAATTATCTATGTTGTACTACATTTATATTTATAATCATGGTTGAGTTAACAACAGATAAAGTGGTTCTTGATCTAAATTAATCAATCAAGTAACTTTGTATAAAAATATAGAAAAAAAATTCGAGTTAATGCAGTGATATTTAATCAAATGAATTAACAAAAATTATAAATTGATAAAAGGTGTGTGTCAAAACCGATAGTGTAAAGCAGATAAATAAAAACACAATTTTTTTTTACAGAAATTCAAAGGCCAAATCCTTTTACGTCTTCCCTTCTTCCACAAATGGAATAATTTCAAAAAAAAAACTTTGATTTATACAAGCTTGTTGTACTCATACTCTCAGTTAGAACTCCTAACATACGTAATCAGGCAAGAAAACAAGTTTCAATTGGTCTAAAACTGATCATCTAGATGACGAGCCTGGAGATCAACTTTAACTTCAAGAGTCACTTTACTTGTAATTACTGTAAGGTCCAAAAGCCAATCCTCGTAAACTGGATGCATGCGAAGGATTTAAATTGCATATTTATTTTATTTATTTGATTTTAAATACTTAATAGATATATTTTACATGCTTAAATATTTAAAGTGCATGATTTCATGAAATAAAATGATTTTACATGAATATTCGATAATAGGCTGGGGAAAGGAGATCGGAGACGACCAAGAAAAAATAAATATTTTCAAGGCTTATTAATATGATTAAATTTTTCTAAAAATGACAAAGTTCAAATTATTTTACGAGACGAGCTCGATTTTATCCGGGAAGCCGGTTTTGGGCAAACGAAGGACTTTTAAAATATCAAATGCATTATTTTTGGAACTAATTTTTATAAACTTTTATTTTTCAATAAAATAGGTGTTATTGGGCCCAATTTACCTAGGATGAGTAGGCCCAATTACTCCTAAACTTAAAGGTCCAAAAATTCAAGCCCATTATCATGCAAATTACAATATATAAAATAGAGAACCTAGGTCTTTTACACAATAATCAACCGAAATCACACACACAACACACACTGAAATTTTCGAAACTTTGAGGGAAGAAAACAAGGAGTCTTCGTCGCCCATTCGTTCTTCCTCGCACCTCACGCCGACGATCGTATTTTCGAGCGTTTTAGAGGCACGTTTATAAACTCCTTTGACGCATCATTCAATCCATAATATGCACGTTTTGTTTATTTTTCATGACAAACATTGGTGTTTACATTGAGTAACGTTTTGACGATTATTTTTAAAGTTTTGAAAGTTTTTACGTATTTATGAACATGTTATGATTTCCAACAAGTACACTGCTAACAAGAGGTGTTTTAGGGACGGGAAAAGAGTCGTTAGGGGATGGAATACACGGTGGAAACCGAGCTTGGCTAAGGAGGAGGGAGTCCTAGGGTTTCCTAGCCACCCGATGGAATATTGGTTCGGCTAGGAGGGTTGTGTGCCGGGTGCTCATCTAGGGCCGGCCAGGGACTCAGTGAGGGACGTGACTAAGGGCTAGGAAGAGTCCTAGCATGGTTAGGACTCAAGGACGGCTTCTAGGGAAGAGTCCACAACATGGAATCTTCCCATGCACGCATACGTGTGGTCTCAGAGGGGGATGGTTGTGGCTTGGTTGGATCGGTCTATGATGGTCCATTAGGGTCTAGGGAGAATGGTCAAGGGTCGGGTCAGGGGTTGGTGCATGGAGGCTCGACCAAAGCTTGAGGGAAATCGCGCGGCTCTTGTTCTTGTGTGCAGGAGCATCGTGCGTGGGTTGGGGGCTCATGTGTGGTTCAGGGGGGTTTAGTAGGGTCCCTAGGAGGTCTGGTCAAGGGATGGCTCCAGGTGGCTCGGCCATGGTTCAAGAAAAAACGAAGATGGTTCGAGAAGAACATGCTAGGGTTCGATTAAGTGGAGTTAAGGATCAAGGGTTCGAACCATGGTCCACGGGGGGTCGGTTCATGGTTCACGAGGGTAGTTTAGATATAAAAAGTCTATGTTTAAAAGTTGAGAAGAAAATATTAAAGTTTGAATTAATTTGGAAAATAAACGCTCCACAAATTAGTAATTAAAGAATTAAATCGAAAGCCTCGAATTTAAGCTAAATAAAAATATCAAAAAATTAAATTTAAGCTTAAATAATTATTTGGGATGGTCCAGAGTCAATGAAAGTTAGAAAATGTCAAAATCGAGAAATTTTACGTCTAGGGGTGAAACGGTCATTTTATACCTAGGTAGTACGAAAAGGCTTGGCAGCGTCCCGAAGGGATCATAATGCATGTTAAAAGATATATTATGATGATTTTGATGAAAATATGCAATTTTATGATTTATTGTAAAGTTGTGCAATTTTTACTGTAAAAATACTATTTTTAGAAAGTTATGATATTTTATGAAATAAAAAAGAAAAGAAAAGAAAAATATTTTGAAGGATGTGAAATGACTGTGACAAAAGAGGATATATGATTTTTGGAAATATCGTGGGGGAAAAGGCCTCAGAAGGAGCCCGTTTACGGGACAATACCCAGAGGGAGCCCAATGATCGCATTTCCATATTTTTACGTCGGTGCCTAGTGCCCGTCCCCATGCGCAATGGTGATCTAAGACTGATCAGACGACCAGAAGATAAAAGGTTAGTCACTTTCAAGGATCAAACTTCACCCAAAATGATAAATGACTGACAACTTTACGATTATATGACTTTATGATTTATGATCTATTTATGATAAAAATGTTAATTTAAATAAAAGTATGATTTTAATGCATGTGCTTGTATATGTATTATTTGTTATTCATGTTTAGAACGTGCTGAGACAATAGACTTACTAAGGTTGAATGCTGCATGTGATGATATTGAGGGAGGCGCTAACGCTTGCGTGGATCGAGGCAGACATTACACTCCCGAGAGACATTTATTTCTGCATTAGCTTGATAGTTAAAGGATTTAAAAGATTTTTGTTAATGATTTAATAGAAATATTCTTTTAATGCTTTATTTTGAAGTTAGTTGATCTTGTTAAAGGTCGACGTAGGATTTTTTGTTAATTGATGATTTAGGAATTTTTTATGCACTTGAAATTTCATATGCTAAAGTATTTTGATTTATGGGAATGTTATGTTATGTTAATTAGTGATTTTCGAAAGGAGGTTTATAAAAATAAAAAAAAATTTAGTAGAATTTTAAAGTCAGAAAGCGAGGAGTCGTCTCAATACACAGTACTGATTATGAAATAAATTATTGATTAAAATTTATTGTCATTTATTCGAGTAATCAAATTAATTAACCATCAGTAGTTAGGAACCACCGAAGTTCAGTTCTGATATTTAGATCAGAGTTCGGAGCTACAAATACTTTTATCTATTTAAGCAAATAAAAAGATGACACATTCAAGAATATTCAGATCTTCCAATGTGAGTTCAGACCCTCCGAACGTACATAGGACCTTCCAATCGCCCTCATCCAATAAGGTGTCATCTCGATCAGTGATAAATCAACGCGTAGCAATGAGCCGATTTGGAACTTCCGAACTCAAGTTCGGCTTTTCCGAACTACCTGAATTTTAGCCTATAAATATTAGGTGAATTCATTGCATTTAGCACACCCTCACCACTCCTCTCTCTCTACCTATAAATATTAGGTGAATTCATTGCATTTAGCACACCCTCACCACTCCTCTCTCTCTACTCTAGTAGTATTGTAGGTATTTCTAGTCGGTTTTCTAAAGGCAATGCGAGTTGCAAAATGCTTTTGGAATAGGAAACGACTCCAGGATCTATCGACGAAGCAAGCATCCCCAAAGGGCTATGGACGGATGAAGGTATAATCTGAAAGCTTTTAGTAATATGCTGGGGATAATATGTTGAATTTAAAGTGTCAGGTCTAGGAAATTCGAACTACGTAACCTGAATGCATGCAATATAGGATTTTAATTAAAATATGTGGTTAATGATTTTTATGCATGATTATTGCATGGTTAGAGTTTATTTAACGATTATTTTAAAGTTTCATGCATTAAGGTTTTAAGTTGCATTTCGCGCTCGAACGAGGAACGGAGACTAGGGATAATCAGGAAAAATATTTTTTATTGAAGAATTAATTTTAATTAATTAATATAAAGTGTTTTAAGGGTGTTTTTCAAAAAATGAGCCTTGGTGGGTATTTTTACTTGTCGTATTTTTAACCGGTACGCAAATTTTATCGAATCGGGGGACTTTTTGCGGGCTCGAAAAATATTTTCTAAATTTTACCTAAACGGAATATTTTTCGGGAGTATTATTGGGCTTGTTGGGTTTGTTTTAATGTTTAATGGGCTCAAAAACTTTTTATCCTTTTAAAAATTAATTAAGGGCACATTAGAGTTTTGTATTTTAATTAAACAAACCCTAAACCTAATAACACATTGTGGCCGCCCCCTCCCCTCCATTCAGCAGCTTTTTGTGAAAATATCCAGCAGCCTCTCTCGATTTCCTCTCAAGCTTCTCAAGAAAAAATTTGTTCCTGCCTCTCCGGTGCACGTTCTTCGCAAGAATCTTCAAGCTTTTGATCATATAAACGTTAAGACACGCATGTATCTTCTTTTTCTCCTCATTCACCCCAATATTATGCTAAAGTTTATGTAAATGCATGAAAATCTATTGATCTACCTTGGAGTCACGTTTTTATGCTATGTTTTTGACATGAATGTGCATTTTTGTATTGTATTCTCACGTTCCATGTATTTGTGTAAGGGACTGCCCTTTTTTTATGCTAAGGGGTTGTACACAGTGGTAATATGGTGTCAAGATGCTAGAGTTTGGGTTTAGTCGGGATAAGTCGAGGACCGATCGTTATTTTTTGGAAGGGTTGGCTCGGTTTTGGATAGATCAAGTGATGGGGCTGAGCTGGCGGTGCAAGGGCCGATTGAAGCCATGGACCAGACCTGGTGGGTTTTAGACATGGCCTGAAAAGGCTCGACCACTGCTGGACCTAGCCTTGAAGCCGATCAATCGAGGTGTAGGGAGTTCGGTCGTGGGTTGAGCACCTTGGGTGATTCTCGGGTCTGCATGTGTTGCGGTGTGCATGGGGCTGGGTGCTTGAGATGGTTCGGTCCAGGAGGGTCCTAGGGTGGTCTTGGTTGGTTCGTGGCTGGCCCAAGCTGGTTAGGTGTAGAGTCGTTGGTTCGGTCAGAGTCGAGACTAGGGTTATGGCTTGTTTGTGCATTAAAAAATTCCAGCTGCCTTTGGCCTTGTTTCGTAGGTGCTAAGGGGTCTGAAAAGAGTGGTTTAGGGGCTGGTGGTGTAGGTTAAGGTCATGGTTTGAGTTGGGAAAAATTTGGTTAAATTTCGGGTTGATTCAGGTTAAAACCGAGACCCCGGTCCAAATTTTAAAACAAATCGCTTAAGTTTTGAAACGGGCTCAAGGTTATGTCTAAGAAATATTTTTAATTATGTTTCGAGGTGTTTTAAGGAGTTTGGTAAGCTTCGGGTCAAAATTTTGAGGTCCAAGGGTAATACGGTCATTTAGGGTTTCCAAGGGCAAAATGGTCATTTTTGCACCTGGGTCTAGTTTTAGTCCTGGCAGCGCCCTGCGCACAAATTTATCATATTTTTAAATTTTTATGTATCATGTATATGACTTTTACGTAAATCTGAAAATACGTTGCATGCTTTATTTTAAGATAAATTATGTATATGCATGTTTTTATAAGTGATGAATATGATGACACGTTTTGAAGGATGAGAGTTGGTTGTGAATAATATGATTATATGAGATGTTATGAGCTGAGGCCAAGGCTCAGTGGACGGGTAATGCTGATGCTGATGTCCCCGCCGTCGGGTACCGCGGTTATATTAGATGTATCCATCGAATAGAGCTGATACGATAGAGATGATATGAAAGTCACAACTAATGAACTGAATTCAATTAAAAGAAAATTTATACGTATATGATGTTATGATGAGACATGTTTTGACACGCTATGATTTTGTACGACATGTTTACGTTATGCTTTTAATTTCATGAAATGTATTATGTCTACAGTATTTTTCACTGTTACATGTTATGTATATTTATTTGTTATAACGTTACAGGTGTGTTGATTCTTTAGACTCATGAGGTGTGAATGATGTAGATGAGCATGTTGTTGAGGAGGATAGAGGTGCCGAATTTTGAGTAGGCAAGGCTGGATGAGCGCACATGACCCAAGGACCATATTTTCCGCACATCACGTTTTATGAGTTTAGAGTGGACAAGAACATTTTATTACGCTTGGTCCTGGCATGTTGTTAGTTATCAGGATTTTTACTTGATTTATTTCTACGTATATTTATGATGGTCGAGTTGGCAAATTTTAAACTGCAATATTTTATTTGTTATTTAATTACGATCATTTTTTAAAAAAAATTAAAAATTTAATAGCATTTTTAAGTAGTAGACGTTTCATAAAGTATGTTTAAATATATGAGGTGACTAACTATAAATGAGTATTTAAATATGGAAAGTTAGTAATACTATTCTTTCTGGTTGTAATATCTAGGATCAAAGTGTAAGCTTTTTATGACTGTTTGAAGGTACATAAGTACTTAGTTATCCAAGATTATAAATTCATATTTTTAATATATCTACTTGTTATATGATTGCATGTTTTTACTATCATATATTTAAATTTGATGCACCTAAAATAATAAAAATACTAACAATACCTTTTTAAAATTATAAAATTAAAATATTCTAATTTATTAACAAATACTATAAAAATCTATTTTAATATATTTATATATTCTCTTATCACTGTCATGTCCACTTACAAAATTTTTAAAACTATTAAAATATTTTATGTTAGGATCGAAAATAAATTTAGAGATGATGAATAAATTTATCTCAAAAGTTTTTCGGTTGGGTTAGTAAAACTGAAATTTTGTTCTTGTCAGTTGAGTTCTCAGTAAGTTAATCAGTATGAACTGTACATAAGTAGGTTTACTAAAACTAGTTGAATGAATGACTTATCAAGAAAATCAGTTGGGGTTTGATAAATATTAGAAAGGTAGGTAGATTGAAAAGTAAATAAACACAAACTTGTTTTTGCATGTTCGGAGATTTCAAAACTCCTACGTCACTCATTATTCCTTAAGTAATGTTTGTACTAAAATAATTTGGTAATTACAAGTAATTTGAAATCACCCACATCAGTAAGCCTTAACACTGACTGAAATTCTTAGTAAAACTTCAATCCAAACACTTTGACCACTAAAGCTTCTTACTCTCAGACACACATGTTTCATAGAGAAATTCTAAGCACAAATTTGATCCTCAAAATGATCAGATAATGATTTCTCAGCATGTGCTGGTTATTTCAGTTTGGCTTACGGAAAACTTCTTCAGAGAAGATTAGTTTGTTTTTTGATATTCTAAAGATAGATGATGTAATTGTATAACCTTCAGAGTTTGTTCCACTGATCTATTTATAGTTTAGTTTGTAACGGTAATCTTTTCAAAATATATCTATTTCAAAATACATAAGTCGTTGTTTTCATGTCATCGTCCTTTCTGACATACTCTAGTAGTAGGTCAAAACCTGACTTTTTGTTAAGGTTCAATGACTATTAGTACATAAATTTTTATCCACTATTTTAGCTAGGCTCTGATCCTTAATTATTGATTCTTCAGGGAATGTATGGATTTGGACTGACTGATCAACTAGACAGATTGTCAGTTGGGCTTCATCGGTCAACCTTGAATCGATTTGGCTATCAGTATCCTTCTTATGTTTTATCAGTCTTTCTTTGTAATCCATCAGACTTCTCAGAAAACTTTTTCTTGTGAAAATTTAGTTTTCATCTTTGAATTCAGTTCGAATAGGTTATGTAATTATCCATTGGATCAACAGCCTTGTTCAATCACCAAAACTTAAAATGTTCCAACTATTTTCCTTTTTTTGGTGAAAAAATTGAATTTAATTATTTTCAACAGTGTATACAACTGAACTATTTAACTAACTATATCAGCACCGTTCTTCATGTATCATCTTCTAAACTGACCAGAGTATTTGTTAGTAGACTTCTTCTGAGTATCAGTAGATTTAGGTTGACTGGAGCGAGTTAACCTCTTCTTTTTCCCTTTTTTGTCAACACCAGATGGTGGCTTTAAGTATTTAAGAATAGAAGCTAACTGAGAACTAACACCGTCAATCTTTTCATTAAATTTGCTTTAACTTCCTCTATCTTGGTGCAAATTTGAAAGTTGTTGGTATGAATTTGTCCACCAAGATGAGTAGCAGTGGCTGCCTAGGCCTTTTTGATTTATTCGTACCAATTAAATATGTCGTTCATGCCCTTTGATAGATCTGACGCTTCTTTGAACATTTTATCTTTGAAAGATTATCAAGCTTTCTCAGTATTCAGATTGCTTCTTTTCAAAACTATTATAGGAGAGAAGATGGCAGTGAGACTTGAACTAATCTGATATAGAGTTGTTTCAACAGTTAAGTCCAAATAAGGAAGAACTAATCTGATATAGAGTTGTTTCAACAGTTAAGTCCAAATAAGGATATGATAGATCTATGCTAGGTAGTTCTTTGGACACTGTAACTGTTATGCCAAGAGCCTGACTGCTAGAAGCTCCTGCTTTTTGATCATTAAGACTCTTAATTAATTTGGCATGAAGGATCATAGTTGGATCTTTGTTCGGCACAAAATGTTGTTAGCTTTTGAATCTTTAGAATATCAGAAGATTATATCGTTGTTGAAGAATTTCACTATGACCACAATTTTGATTTGATGTAGAACAACTTTTTATAGTGATATGCACCTTTTCAGAACATCGTTTTTCTTCAATTTTGTTGCAAAGACGATTGTTCTAAATTCCACCAATTCATCAAAGAATTTGATCTTTTTTGCACTAAATTCATTAACTTCACCCATCAGCAGGTCTATTTGAGTCTGAATTGCTGATATTGGTTCCTACTTGAACTTCAGCCAACTTATCTTTTACTTTCCCCGTGGCTGTGGAGAAAGTAGAGAACAATCCTGACCTGGTGGATTGGATGAGATCTCTAATGATTACTATTTTTGTTGTTCTTTGAGGAGGAAGAGTCGTTGGCGTATTGATTTTTTTTATGGAGCTGTCACTACTATCAGTTTCATTTATTCTGCTAGCTGGTCAGTAGCCTTTTTTCAGGGTCCTCGACCACTTGTACCTGAGAGAAGTACTACCTTGATTGGTGTAGGCATTAGTTTGGTTTTTGTTGTTCTGGCCTTTTTTGAAAGAGGAGAAGGAGTTGCTACCTCAGAGTAATTGGATTGCAGAATTAGTTTCCTCTTTGGCTTGGGTCCAGTTACCTTGATTCCCTTATTTGCAGTGGGTTTCTTAATAGTAGCATGTTCTTCTCCAATTTCTTTCTTGATTACCAATATTCCATCAGTAGAGATATTCAGTATCTGCCCTTTAGGAGTGAGAGAAAGGATATCTGGTGTAGTGAGAGCCTTGAACTTGTGCAAAGTTACAAAGTTGCTCAGTAAGGCTCCTGCATATTGAAATAATCTGCACAAGAGGATGGCGAATCCAACTGATTGCTCCTCATTTTGAATCATCTCTTTTAGAATCCGAGGGAATTAAGGACATGGAGGAATAAATAGAGGCACGAAAAGGTAAGTCATATAAGAAACTATTATCTCTTGAAGCCATTGCTTCATCATATGTTTTGGATCATCTTCTAAATGCAACACAATAAGTATTTTATTTAACACTTCATATATACTTCCTTCAACCAAAAAGGTAAATGCTTTTGAGGAATTAAAATCAGGACCTGATGTCTTTTCTGTTCTTGATCTTCGACTTCTCCTTGGTTCATTAGGAGGTTCTACATGTTTTTGTTTCTTATTGGAAGAAGAATCCGAATCCATTGTAGTGTTTTGTGACACATCTATAGGAATTTCTTTGTTTGATTGTGGAATAACTCTTGAATCCTCAAGAAGGATAGTCTCTAAAAATTCAACTCCCCTAGACTCTATAATAGTATTAGAATCTGAATCCAACAATCTATACAGTTTTGAATTTAAAGCATATCAAACTAAAACATTTTTGAGAGCTCCAAGTCCTCATTTTGTCCTTTAAAGATCTGGAACTTATAACAGGCTAGATAGCCAAATATCCTCGTAGATTGTTAACAATGCCTCTCCCCATAGAATTTGTTGGTAAATTAGAATGCATAAGCATATCATTGATCATATCTACCAAAGTTATATTTTTCCTTTCCCTCAAACCATTTTGTTGAGGGGTGTAGGGTGCATTATTTTGATGGATTAAGAAATTTTTTTCACAAAACACAATAAGTTCGATTGGAAATTATTCAACACCTCGATCACTTCGGAATGTCCTAATTTTCTTTTCCAATTGATTTTCAACAAAGCTTTGTATCTTTTAAACACATCAAATTCTTGATATGTTATCAATAGAAAAACATGTGTGAATCAGGAATAATCATCTATAAAAGTTATGAAACACCGGTAAATTATTATTCTCTCCTAGATATACATACTTCATATGTGGAGGTAGAGGCTTGAGTTCTAGAGTTGGTGACTCATGAGGTGCTTGCTCTTCTTCAAGCCATTTCTCTAGGGAAACAAAGGAATGAGATTGACGAAGAGAATTCTCTAGACTTTTCAGTGGTTAATCAAGTGTTTCCACGACCGTGTCTGCCGATCAAAACTCCTGGTAGGATACAATCCTGACTACACTCTTTCAAAATATTTCACCACAAGGGCGAATCATTTGCTAGACCATCGTTGTTTGATCCAAAGTACACCTCTAGTGATTATTCAGAGAAATCAGATTATGAATTTGTGGCTCGAGAAAAGACCGCTCCTGTCCCCGAAAGCAGCTCCTCTAACAAAGATGAAGAAACACCCCATCCATTGAAGAAAAAGAGGTTCCAAAACAACCAAGTTTCTCTGACGAGAAGGATGTTTCCATCCTTCACTACAACAAAAACGCTAAAATCCGTTGTCGTAGGTCATTTAAAACTGTTGTAATTGGCAGTGTTGTTAAAAGTGCGTTCAACGACAGCGATTTTAAACCATTTTTGTAGTTATCATATTGTGACTATTTTTGAAAAACCGTCGCTAATTGATATACCGTCGCCAATTTTAGCGATGAGTTTTGATTAAGCCGTCGTTAATTCGCGACGGTTTATCTTAATCCGTCACTAAAATTAGAAACGGTTTTTGACTAAGCTGTCCCTAATTAGCGACAATTTTCACTAAGCCGTCATTAATCAGCGATGATTTTTGACTAAGCCATTTCTAATTAGCGAATGTTTAGTCAAAACCCGTTGCTAATTTTAGCGACGGTTTAGACATAATCCGTCGCTAATTTTTTCAGTAAAATTAAAAAAAATTCCTTTTATAATTTAATAAATATACCAAAAAAACTTACAATCTGACTAAGTTAACAATATTCATGATCTTAACTAACACTTAGAAATATACCAAAAATTGAAGTGAAAAACTTACCTTAAATCGAAACTAAAATCGTCTAAGAGAGAAAAATTTATTGTAGATGTGAAGAGGCGTGGAGGAAAATGGACCGAAAACGTGTATATTCATAGACAATTTGCGACGGTTTTTGTTAAAACCTTCGCTATTAGCGACGGTTGTATATTAAACCGTCGCTAATGTTTCTTAAACCGTAACTAGTAGCGATGGTTAAGCAAAAATAGCGACGATTTTTGTTTAAACCGTCCCTAATTTAAGAATTGCGATGGTTTTAATAAAATCGTCGTAATTTTTTAATTAGCGACGGTTCGAGCGACGATTTTTGTTTAAATCGTCGCTATTTTTAAAATTGCGAAGCGATGGTTTTAATAAAACTACCGCTAAATATTCTCTAAAACCGTCGCTAATTAACAACGGTTCGCTTAAACCGTTGTCGTTTCTTTAAAAAAACCACTAATCCACAACGGTTTTCTAAAACCGTTGTCATTTCTCGAAAAAACACGCTAATCCACAACGGTTTTCTCTAAAACCGTTGTCGTTTCTCCCAAAAAAACATGCTAATCCACAACGGTTTTCTCTAAAACCTTTGTCTTTTGTCGAAAAAACACGCCAATCCACAATGGTTTTGGTTAAAACCGTTGTTAAAAGTAAAAACACAAAGGTTTTCCAATAAAACCGTTGTCTTTTGAGTGTTGTTGAAGGCATATTTTCTTGTAGTGCCTCAGTTTTGGTCAATATAAAAATGGAAAAAGGCTATGCATATGTGCTTACTGCTGAAGAATCCGATGACAAACCTGATGCTGAGATGTAACGAGAATTTGCTGACAATAGGCCTGACAAGTCGAATAGCTCTTATACCACTTCTGATGATGAGGAATTTGTTGTTAAGGATGATATTGCTGCTAAGAATGAAGATGTTGAGGAAAATGTTGCAGACATGGAAGATAACATGACGAAAAATATTATGATCTTACCCTCTCATTCTCTCACAAGTTTTACTTAGAGAAGTTTGTAGCTCTTTGGCCTCTCTACGCCAATAGAGGGCTTATTGATGAGAAGAATATTGATTCGGATATATATGGGAGATATAATTTGGTGGAATTATTTTTAAGCCATAGGACTTTTGTCCACTGTTTCTGCAGTTGCTCCATAATGCAGCAAGCCCGTCTTAGAATTATTCGTCAGTCTCACATCCAGTGTGGGTGATGAGAAATCTTCTAAGTTTGGCAGAGTTTTTCTCAGAGATCATGTCTTTCAGTTATTCTTTTCTTGTTTTTAATGCTCTGATTTAGTATTAAGTGATAAATATTTCTCTCCCCACTGCTAACATGATCAAATTCAGGAAGAGATATGTTTTAAAATTCAAGGGGAGTTAAATGGAGTTTCTTGGAGTTGCATTAACATGTGTGGACTTTTTTTTTCTTATTTTGTCCATGAAGGAAAAAAGCAAGACATAATTCCTTAAAATTATTTTTTTCCTTTTAAAAGATATTGTTCATTAAGAGTTTTGTCTTTCTAGAACATTAAGTTTCTTAAACTCTAGATTTGATCTCTAATATTGTTGGAATCTATTGAACAAATCCTATCAAGATAAAAAAGTCTCTATATATTGAAGAATAGTTGTTGCACAATGCACGAGTGGAACAAGATGACATATCAGTTAATCTTGAGTCATGTGACAATGGTTGTCGTCACCTAAAAAATTTCTGTAGTGTAGGCATCAAAAGAGCATGCCTTCACAAGAATTGGCTTGTCCACAACATCAGCCAGAAGTTGTGTAAGGTCTAGGGAATTCGAACTACGTAATCCGACTGCATGGAATCTAGGGTTTTATTTAAAATATGTGTTTAATGATTTTTAAGCATTTAATGCATGAATATTGCATGGCTAGATGTTTATTTCTTGGTTATTTTAAAGTTTCATGCATTAGGGTTTTAAGTTGCATTTCGCGCTAGAACGAGGAACGGAGACTGAGGATATTCAGGAAAAATATTTTTATTAAATAAATAATTTTAATTATTTAATATATGGTGTATTTAAGTATGATTTGTGGAAATGGACCTTGGTTGAGTATTTTTACTCACCAATTTATATTTTTAGCCGGTACACAAATTTTAACGATTCAGAGGACTTTTTGAGGTTGCGGTAAATATTTTCAAAAAGTACCTAAACGAACTATTTTTCGGGAGTGTGTTTAGGCTTGATGGGTTTATTTTAGTGCTTAGTGAGCCAAAAACCATTTTAAATTCATTTAATTTTTAATTAGGGTTCATTTATGCATGAATTTTCTGCTTAAACCCTACACCATCAAACCCTAACCCTAAACCTAAATTCGGCCGCCCCCTCCCTCTCATTCAGCAGCATTCTCTCGACCATTTCCAGTAGCCATTATCGATTCTCCCCTTACCTTTCAAAGAAAATTTTACCCGCCTCCCCGGTGTGCGTTCTTCGCAAAGGCCTTCAAGTTTTTGAGCACACAAACGTTAAGGCACGCCTTGTATCATTATTTTTCTCATCATTCATGCTATGTATGCTGATATATATGTAATTGCATGAGGAACTCTTCGATTTACCTTGTGGCATCGTTTTTGCAAAGACTTGACACGAAATATGCATTCTTTTGTTTCATACTCACGCTTTGGTGATTCTTTGTGCAAGGGGCTGCCGAGTAAAGGTCCTAGGGGCTGTACATGTCGAGGACTAAGGCGTCAAGGGGCTGGAGTTGGTTGGGGTTCGAGATTTTTGTGAGAGTGCATGGCTCGATTCCAGCCAAGAAGCTGACCCTCTTGGGTCCGTGACAGGGCTGGGAAAGGGCTATGAACAGCTGGTGGTGGTCTTGGAACCGATCGAAGGGGGTTGGTCTCGGTTGGATCCCTTTGGGTGATTCTCGGGTTAATGCGCCTAACGACGTGCATGGAGCTGAAGGGTAGGGTCATGTAGGTCCAAGAGGGTCCAAGGGGGGTCTAGAAAGGGTTGGCTCGGAGCTGGTCCTTGTCGGTTTGGGCTAGAGTCGAGAATTCAAGGCTAGGGTAAGCTAGGGTTTCGTGGTAGGTGCAATGGAAATTTCCAGCATTTTTCTAGCTTGGTTTGTAGGTCCTAATGGGTCTGGAACGAGTGGTATAGGGGCTGGTCGAGTAGGTTCAAGTCATGGTTTAAGTTGGGAAAGATTTGGTTAAGTTTCGGGTTGATTCGGGTTAAAACTGGGACCCCGTCCAAGTTTTAAAATGAATATTGTAAATTACGTTACGAGCTCGAGGTTACCTCTAGGAAATGTTTTTAAATATGTTTTGAGGTGTTTGGTTGGCTTCGGGATGAAATTATGAGGTCCAGGGGTAAAATGGTCACTTAGGGTTTCAAGGAGAAAATTGGTCATTTTGCACGCGTGTCGAGTTTTTAGTCATGGCAGTACCCTATACACAATTTTGACATGTTTTAAATATTTATGTTATCATGTATATGACTTTTTATGAAATGATGAAAAATACGTTGTATGTTTATTTTTAAGGAAAAATTACGTATATGCATGATTTTTATAAGTGATGAAAATGATACGTTTTGAAGGAAGAGAGTTGATTGTGACTAATATGTATAATTATACGATGAGCTGTAAGGCCAAGGCTCAGTGGATGGGTAATACTATCGCTGATATCCCCGCCGTCGGGTACCACAGTTATACGTAGATGGATCCATCGAATAGAGCTGATACGATAGAGCTGATACGAAAGTCACAACTAATGAACGAAATTCAGTTAAAAGAGATGAACACATATATGATGATATGTTGAGACATGCTTTGACACATATGCTTTATTATGTTTACGTTTAAGCTTTAAAGTTCATGAAATGTATTTTACTACGGTACTTTTCACAGTTGTCTGCTATGTATATGTACTTGCTATAGCTAGGTGTGAATGATGTAGGAGAGCCTATTGATCAGGAGATTGGAGGTGTCGAAAATTGAGTAAGCAGAGTTGGATGTGCGCACGCGAACCCGAGGATCGTATTTTCCGCACATTATGTTTTTGAGATGGAGTGATTATTGGATATTTTTATACGTTTTTGTTTTGCTATGTTGATTGTTGTTAAGATTTTCGAATGCTTCGCTTTTGAGTTATTTTTCTTGACAGTCTAGGGTTTGACGTTCATCATATTTTTTTTTACTTCAGTGTTTTTACTGATAGTTGAATACTTTTATTTTTAAAATATGAAATTTTCAGCTTTTTTCACATGCATGCTTGAAGATGTATATTGTCGAAAATGAGTTTACAAAAAAAAAAAATTTCTAGTAGTAGACGTTTCAAGTTGATATTCCAACTTCATCTCTTTCTTCTTTCAAGAAGTCTTGATAATCTAACTGTAAGAAGAAAACTTCAGTTTCATGTCCTCAACTGCTTGTTGAGGTACTAGATTGAAGTCAGTAAGCCCTTCAGTGGGCAACTGGAAAAAGGTAGAGAAATAATCTTGCTCGATTAACAGACTGTCCTCTCCAAGAATCATTAGTATCTTTCCGTCTTCAATTACCATCCCTCTTGCGTAGAAACTTTTCAGCTCAACCACGTAAATGTCCAAAGATGAATTGAGGAAAGTCCTGAGTTTAGATGACTCGAAAATTTTGAAGACTTGAGTGATAGCAACATCTTCCATAGAATAAATTGATTTGAAATCAAATGCAATAGCGTTCATGAGATGAAATGAAGCAAGACGTTTGAGAGCAAATATGCTTTGAATTAGAAGATTTAAAGGTAAACTGAAAGATTTTGGGATTTCAATTATTTACGTGTGCAACTTTTGATCTGGTAACATATATGACATGTGTCATGTTGTTGATGAGAAATTTTTAAAATAAAAAAAATGGTAAGTACATTGTTCAATTTTTTTTTCAAAAAAACTGATTAATTTAGTGAAACGTCCCTTACTTTTAACTTTAAAATTTAAATAAATATTATCAAATTTTTTTATAAACATTTTCTTCTAACTTCAAAACCATCCAATATAAAAACTAATAATTTGAAACCTCAAATGCATAAAAATCCATAAATCGTCAACCACAAAATCGTACGTCAATTATAATCCAACGACTAAACTTCAGAATAAATCATAAAATCTTTAAATAAATAAAGTCTTTACTTTAAAATCTTAAATTTTAAGTTCATGCGGAAAAATAAAAGTCCCTCGGGAGTGTACTGTCGGAGCCGATCCACTCAAGCGTCATCGCTTCCCTCAAAATTATCCTCACATGTGACCATTCAAACCTAGTAAGTATAATGACTCAGCACGTTCTAATAATACGTAGCAAATAATACATATACAGGCACATGCAGCTTTAAAATAAATCTTTTAATAAAATAAGCTGGCGTAAAAGCTCGTAAGCATATATCATTTTCATAATTATTTTAGCATATAACATCATAGATCGTTTCCTCACCATGTATCATTTTGGGTGAAGTTTAATCTTTGAACGTGATTATCTGTTATCCTTTATCCTTCATCCTCTGGTCGACTGATCAGTTTATATGCACCAAGTACTCGGGGGCGGGGCGTCAGCAACTCTCATCATTAGGCCGTGGTCAAATATGGAATAACGGTCGTTGGGCTCCCTCTGGGGCCTTTTCCCGTAAACGAGCTCCCTCTAGGGCCTTCTCCCTCGATATTCTCATTTGTAAGTTCACCGTTCCTTCTTAAAACAGATAATCCACATATCCTCTGTATCACAATATATTCACATCCTTCAAAATATTTTTTCTTTTTTTTAATTATAAAATATTATGTCCTTCACAAACCGTAAAAATAGCATTTCGGAAAAATCGTACAACTTTAGCATTTATAAGAAAAAATATCATAAATTCATTATAATCTTTTTAAAAACCATTTAGCATGCATTATGATTCCTCATGACACTGCCAGACTTTTCGATCTACCCGAGACGTAAAATGACCATTTTACCCTTGGACCTCGAACTTCTCACTTTTGACTTTTTCTTACTTTTCTTGACTTGAATCTATCCCGAACCATCATGTAAGCTTAAATTTGACTTCTAATATTTTTCTTAGACGTAAACCCGAGCCTTTTGATATAATGACTTAATAACTAAACCGTGAAGCGTTTTAAAACCGAATTAATTCCAAACTTAATATTTTCTTCCCAAATTTTAAACATCACTTCCTCGACTCTTTCTCACCCTTGTGAACCACAGAACAGCCCACCTAGACCCATAGTTTGAACCCTATTTGTTTCCTCAGCCATGATCGAACCGTTTTTCTCACAACAAGCCATTGCACCCAAACTCTCGAGCCACCCTCAAGCCACCTTGGACCAAACATTGCTCAGACCCTCATGGACCCTACCTGAACTATCCATGACCATCGCACCAGCCCCCAGCCGTCCGCATCCAAGTCTCGCGCAAAAACGCATTCGCAAGAAACCATAGGGCTCGCGACTGTGCTCTCCTCCGAGCCATCCTATCCCAGCTACCTAGGAACCCATCTAGGACCCTACTTGACCCTACTGGACAAGACTCGAGCCACCACATACGCCCTTGAACCCAAGCCGAGCCGCGCGCGCCTCTTTACCCTAAAGCCTATGGTTTTTGCCCCTTTTCTGTGAACAGCAGCGTCTAGTCACCCTAGGACTCTTCCTAGCCCCTCCACACAGCCCACTCCGAGTCCTGCCCAAGCACTGTCCGAGCCCAGGTGCACTGCCCCTCCTAGCCGAGCCATAAACCCATGCAAGTCCCTCAAACCCTTGCCTCTATCCCTTACCCATGCACGGCTCCTCTTGATCATGTCCAGCCATCGTATCGTGTCCTTATATGACCCCTTTTCTGTCCCTTAAATGTCTTATATATGCAGCGTGTCCCTTAGATCATATAACACGACTCTACATGCATAGAAACGTCAAAAACATTGAAAATATACCCTTTAATGTTGCATATTTTGATCTAAATAATTTTCATGCTTCAAAGTAAAAAACACACATATTATGGAATGAATGGTACAAAAAAAAAGTTTAGAAGCGCGCCTTTGCATTTAGAAAGCTAAAATATTCAATCGTTTGCGCGGCTTGCGAAGAACGAACGAACTGGCAACGAACCACCTTGGATTTTTTCTCTCAAATTTTTCAAAAATTTTAGTGTGTGATGTGTGTGTTTGTTGGCTACTAGTAAGAGTCCTCAACCCTATGTTGGCTTTTATAAATTTCGAATTCTAGTGTTTTTAAAAGTTAGGTTTCAAGGTTTTTGGTTTGGAAATAATTAGGCTAATCAATCCTAGGTAAATTAGGCTCATTAATGCTCAATTAAATATAAAGTAATAGTTTACAAAAATCATTTTCAAAAATAATACTTTCGAGCCCTTAAAAGTCCTTCGTTTGACTAAAACCGACTTCAAAATAAGACTCGACTCGTAAAGTAATTTGGACTCTAGCATTTTTAGAAATTTTAATCCTATTTAATAATATTATCGAGCCTTAAAAACATTTGTCAAAAAATATTTTCATCTTGGTCGTCCCTAGTTTCTTTTCCCCGGCCTAATATCGAATATTCGGACAAAATCCTTAAATTCATGAAATAATGCTATTTAAACATTTAATCTCATAATATATATCATTTAAGCATTTAAAATTAATTGAATAAAATAAACAAGCAATTTAAATAATTTTCATGCATTTGATTTACGTAAACTAATTTTCGGGCGTTACATTAAGTCGCTCATAATGGTAACAAACTTAAATGAAATTTTAAAGACGCTACTAAATGATAAAACCAGCTAGATTGAGAGCACTTTCTTTCAGTTAGGCTGTGAGGCTAACTGCTAGTTTAACACTCAAAGACTAACTGACACATGTCTTATCAGCAGGGCTTCGTGATTCAGTATTCTCCTTAAATTCATGCATTAATGATAAATCAATAAGTCTTAAAATATTTATGAATAAGAAAAATTATTTTCCTAGAGTGGTTTAGTGAAAATATCTGTTACTTGTTGCAGTTGAGATATATTCCAATCTAATATGCTTTTTCAGTACATGATCTTGAATGAAGTGATAACGAATGTAAATATTCTTAGTCCGAGAGTGCAAAAATGGATTGTATGTGATTGTTATTGCACTTATATTGGTGCAGAAAATTGGTGACTCATTTGAATCAATTTTATGGTCTTAGTTGTTGTTGAATCCACAAAAGTTGAGCACAACAGCTAGATATTCAGCTTCTGTAGTAGAAGTGACAATTGATGTTTGCTTCTTACTGACAAAGAAATCAATTGGTCTCTAGGAAACTGACATTATCCACTTGTACTTTTTCAGTCAAGCTTACACTCTGTATAGTCTGCATCAGAATATCCGACTAGATTGAATGATGAGTCTTTAGCATACCTAAATTGTATCAACCGATCGTTTATCTTATTTGATTATTTATGTATGGTATTATATGGTGATGGCCTATGAATTTATGTTATGGTATAAATGGTAATGAATGTTATAGAATGAAATAGATAATGGATGGATAGAATAGAAGGTTGAACATGAGTTAAATAGGTAATGGAAGTGCTGAAACGGTATGAAACTGTGGCAGTAGTTGTGGTTTCTAACATAATGTTTTGTATTATGATCCAAATGATGTAAAGCAACTTCCATTAAAAAGATAAGATATAAGGCTATAACTTTCATGTTTTGAATTTTGTTCAAATCATTTTGGAAGACAAGCCAAAAGCGCCCCGAAGTGTGTCGTGTGTATCATTGTTCCTGCACTGACATATTTTGGTAGAATGAGGATAACATTTTACTCAAACCTTCAAATGACATGAGGCTAATTGGATATGCAAGTCCAGACATAGGGCTACAACTTTCATGTTTACCACGTTTTCTAATTATGAAGGGAATAGGCGTTTCGGAAGTAATCTTTGTTGTAGCTATGCACAGAGCGCGACCGAGACGTAAGATTTGACCGCCCGAGCATGCCTATCTCTTAATTTTTTGTATTTTGGCCGAGACGTCCGTGACCGCCCGAGTTCCCAGAAAGTGAAAAAGCGTTTTTTGAGGTTTGGGAAGGCATTTAATAGATGGTGTATCACTTTTCTTTCATTTTCTCTTTTTTCCTTCTCTTCTGTCCATCGGTAAGTTAGGGTTCTTCATTTTTTTTTCTTCTTCAATCCAACTTTTAGCAAGGCTTTGAACTTTGATTGGAGATTGTAAATTTCTTCTCCTCAAGAGCTAAGGATTAAGGATCATACCAAGAAGCTAAGCTATCTTTGTTCATTGGGTTGTATGTAGACTTATTTGAAATATTTTTGCTTGAGACAGGTGGCAAGTTCCTTTTACGGGAAAACCCTGCCAAATTTTTTTAAAAATGAAATCTTTCCTCCAATTTTATTTAAGGCTTCCGCATTACGATATTACATTTTTATAATTGAATGGTAGAGCGTCACATTTAGTGGTATCACAGCAAACGTTTTTGGGATAAATGATTTGACACATGACTTCTTCTGTTTGCAATATAGGAGATGCCACCTAAGAGGAAAGCGGTAGAAGGAGAGGATAGTTCTTCATCACGGGTAGTTGATGAGTTTAGTAAGTTACTCAAAGAGCAAGCCAAAGTTCAGGGGGATCAGATCCAGCAAATTTTACGAATGCGAACCTCAACTCAAGATAATGTTCAAGGAAGAGGTCAAGACAGACAACACCATAGGGATGGCGGATCTTATGACAGATTCAAGAGAATAAACCCACCGGAGTTCACAGCAAGTGCAGATCCGCTTGTAGCCATGGAATGGGTCAAAGCTGTTGAAGCAATTTTTGATTATCTTCAATTTGAGGATAGTGACAGAGTTAGTTGTGCAGTGTTCCTTTTGACAAAGACTAAACGTATTTGGTGGGAAGCCACAAAGGTAACCATCAATGTTCAAAACCTAAGACTGCTTGAAGGATCGTTTGCTGGGCACCTTGAGGTGCTTCAAACAAAATATTCTCCAAGAGCTGCAATAGCTCGTGTTCTAAGAATGTTTACACTTACGAATTAAATCGAGTTTGGTTTTAAACCAAGCGGAAGACACTCGAAATAATCCTTCGTTAAGAAAGAACTGATAAATTTTATATACTGTGAAACTGAATAACTTAAAATAGGAGAATCAGTTGTGGCACATATCAGTTCGGTTATGGTGACAATTGAACTGACGGATGCTCTAACTGATCAAACCAGTTGTAAACAAAAGTTAAACAGTTAAAGAACACATGATATGTTTATAGATGTTCGGAGACTTCAATTGCTCCTACGTCATCCCTTCTACCTTCTCGAGTACGATACACTAGAAGACTTTGATTTATACAACATCTTGTACAAACCTACCCAGCTTAGGACTTACCCACTGCCTAACTGAACTCCTAGACTAGACTGAAAGCAGCACCTCCCGTCCAACACTTGTTTAACGTAAGTGTGTCAAAGACTACATACACAAGTTTAATGTCTTTGTGCAAGACTGTATTTGAGTGGTGGGGGGTGTGTGTGTGTGAAAACTGAACAATGATAACAACCCAAAGGTGTTCTCACACACTGAGAGAATTGTGCTTCTAATATAAGCTGATAACACAATGAAGTGTTCTCTCTGGGCAAATAGCTTCTAGTAAGCAAATATACAATATGCGTGTCCTTTCTCTCTTTTGTTTTTTTCCGAGTCTTCACTGATCTTCTATTTATAGGCGGGAAGGCTTGATCGTATAGTGAGACTCAATTTTTGTATCCGTTGCAGCTTAAACATGTTCTTTGAAAATTTGTGTCTCGACATTTCTGACAGTCTTCTGAAACATTTTGGCTTTAAGCTTTTCTGCAACTTCCATTATTGTACTATCAATAGTACAAATGCTTTGTACCCTTGTGCGTAGCTGGAATCCACTTTAGATAAGCTTGTCTTGATCTGCAACTGATTGATTCCTAACTGATTCTCCTAACTTGTAGAACCCGTTAAATCAGACTACGTAGAAGCCATGCAGAATTACTATTATTTAAATTAAAATGATTTTTATGCATGAGGATTTAAATTCTTTTCTTTAAATTTGTTGAGTTATTTTACGCAGTAGTTTAATTTTATCTTTTCAGTTAGATACGTGAGGCCGGACTGGAGTTGGAGTATTGAAGATAAAATTTAATGATAACTCACCATTTAAAGAATTCGGCCACCCAACTTTAAAAGATTTAAATTTTTGACAACTCATCATTTTGATTCTTTCCTTAATCTTTTCTTGATAGATAATTCCCCCACCTTTTTAATCACCAATAATTAAAGAATTAAGCAATATTCTCTCCATTTATCTAGCAAGAATTCGGCCATCACACCCTTCAAATCAAATCATATCACACCTTATTCCTTATCTAACAAACACTAGGATAGAAGGATTTGATTTGCCATTTAAACTCTCCATTTAATTAGTAAACTCCATTCATTTCCTAGCCTTCATTCTCCCTCCATGCCCACCAAAAAATTCAGAGAAATTCAGTAGCAAAACCTCTCAAAAAAACGTGAGAAGCAAGAGAGAAAACAAGAAAGCAAAGCATCTCCGTCTCCTCTGCTCCGTGTCGTCGTAATCGATTTGTTTTCATTCCAAACAAATTCAAGGCATGTTTATACCCTTATTTTCTCTTCAATCAAGTCATATTATTATTTTAAAACATCATATGTGCATGAATCATGAAGCAAAATCGAATTCATGTCAAGAAATTTTCGAAAAACATAGTGCAGATTTTTCGGCTCTCACTTGTGCTTCATGGGTTGGATTGCTTTTGTTGTTTCAGGGTCTGGCTCGGTTCCAGGCGCTCAAGGCTGCATCTAGGCACGTACTAGGGTGGGTTAGGATCATGTTGGTTCGTTGGTTTCAGCCCCATGCACTCAGGAATCAAGGCTTGACAGCAACTCCCCATAGTTGCGAGTTTGAGTCTCGAAATTTCAGTTTGGTTGTTTAAGGCGAGGTTCGAATCTTGGTTGGCTTTCGGGCCTGTAACCATGGTTTGAACCCTTACTTATCATGTCTAGGACATGGCCAAGATGACCTTTCATGGCTTGGTTCATTGTCCCATCGGATTTTAAAAGAAACAACACAAGTGTCCCTTCGATTTTAAAATTCTGGTTTTGTTGAGTGTGTTGAGTTTCGGTTTTGGAGTGTTAGGTGAGTTGTGGTTGGATTCTAGCCCTTATCCATGACTCATAAAACACCTTAGCATGTCTAGCATGGACCATGGTTAACCTCATAACCATTAGATCCTTCATTTGACAGCAAAACAAGCAACACCCCCACGCGTGCCATGTGTGGTCTCGGGTGAAGCTTGGGATTGTCTTGGGTGTTTGCTTGGATTGTGGCTGGCCTAGGGCCCATAGTCATGGTTCAAGCCACACCTTAGGATGTTGGTAAGAGGCTCTGGCCAATAGTCTCGAAAACGAAGCAAGGAAGCACGGCCGCTGCTGCTCTATTTTTTGTTGGACAGCAGATTGGCTTTGGTTCAGAGGTGTGTTTTGAGTTCTTGGTTGGCTTTTAGCCTATGGCCTTGGACTGGACAGTACCTCAATGAGTTAGAAAGGTCATGTTTTTGGCCGTGTGTGATTTGGTTAAGTTTAGAGGTCGTACGAGAATTTACGGTGCAATGTGCCACAGTGACTCTCAAAAGAGCGTTTCATGTTTTGGCCTCCATTCACCAAATTTCGTGAGTCTCAATTTTTAGGAACATCATTTCATCATGTTAGGCGTATTTTGACCATGACTAAACGATGGTTTGGGTTGGTACGGAGTCATGGTGAGAAATTAAGTCGTTGGTCTAGTTGGCCCCGTGTTTGGGTTCAATGACTAAGTTACTTTCAATGGAAAAATCATTTGCGTATTTTCAAGTTAGAATTAGGTCGCAGCGAGCCTGGGAACGATCCAACCCATTTGGTAAAAATAATACAGGATATTTAATTATATTACGTGCATAAAATATAAAAGTTTATTTTTTGAGATATATGCGATATTGCTTGTGGCCACCTCACGCTCATGGGATTGCAGCTTATGGGATTATTACTTCACCCGGTGACCTACGACCGGTTCATGTTCATGTATGGGTATGGATATCCAGTCCAAGGGCTGTGATGATCTCTACTGCCCAGTATACTGTGGTTTAGTCCGATCAGACGATTCATGTTATGTTATGTTACGTTACGTTATGGGCCACTCGCGTAGAACATATTCTCAACAGAAAATTATGATATGCTATTTTATGACAGGGCTCTATCGAGCAAATATTTTACGTACGATTTTCAGTTATGTACGTATTTATAATTAATCATGACGCGATTTCCATGTTTATGTTACGACACGATATTTTTAAGTTGCATGCGCTTTTTTTATATATTTACTTGTTATTTCACGATATATTCATGCTGAGTCTTTAGACTCACTAGACTTGATTGTTGTAGGTACTAATGAGATCGGGACCGATGGCGGGGACCAGTGAGCCATATGGGGTCGGCAGTAGTAGGAACCCGAGGACCTCATTTTCAACACTTAATATTTTTATTCCAAACTCAGTTTTTATTTTGTCAAATTATTTTAAGTTGTTATTCTGAAAACATTATTTACTTCCGCTGCTACTTTAAACATTGGATCTTTTATCAGTATATTTTATGAATGAGGCATTTTATTTATTTAAAGAGAAAATTTTAAATTTTTCCGCAAATTTTCAAGTACGAAATACGGGCCTCTACAGTTGGTATCATAGCCTATGTTCTTGTAAAGGGTTGTACTACTACTGACCTCGAGAAGCTCACGAAGTCACGTCTTCGGTATGTAAGTTTTACGTTTACGCATTTCGTCTAAAGCATAAAATATTTTATCGGCATGTTTACATGAAATGTTTATTGACAAGATTAAGATTATGTAATATTTATTTAAATTTAAAGAAATAATGGAATTATGCATGTTGGTTATGTATGGGTTATATGTATGGAACAGTATGCCTCCTAGACGTATTCTTGAGCGCGCGAGAGATGATGAGCCTCGCCAGGAGGACGGTCAGAACCGTAGGCAGGAGAGAGATTTACCTCCACCCCTCCACCGGACATGAATGTCCAGATGCTAGCTGGGATGACACAGTTCTTCGCACAGTTTGCGGGGAACAATGCTGTGGCAGCCAGGCCGACAGGGCCTAAGGAGTTCTCAGGGACGACAGATCCCATGATTTCCGAGGGCTGGATTAAGTCCCTCGAGGTTATCTTCAAGTTCATGGAGCTTGGGGATGCAGACAGAGTTCGTTGTGCGACCTATCTGTTGGGAGGAGACGCACGCCTATGGTGGGAAGGAGCATCCGTAGCTTTGAATGTGGCTACTCTGAGCTGGACGCTCTTCACGGAGGTATTTTACTCCAAATATTTTACCTATGAGGTGCGCACCAGTATGACCAGGGAGTTCATGACCCTGAGGCAGGGAGATATGACTGTTACGGAGTTCATCCGTAAATTCGAGAGGGGTTGCGATTTAGTACCCCTGATCGCGAATGATACTGGAGCCAAGTTGAGGCATTTTATGGAGGGTCTACGACCGATCTTGCGCCGTAATGTTACGGTGGCTGGCCCTACTACTTATGAGGTCGCTGTCTCCAGAGCGCTAGCCGCAGAGTAGGATCAGCATGATATTGTGAGGGACCGTCGGGGCAAGCGACCAGTCCAGATGCCGCACCGCACTCCTCCTCAGCAGCAACAGCAGAATAAGAGACCTTTCCACGGCCCACCCAGGAACAGAGGGCAGCAGCAGCAGCAGGGACGGGCAGTCCCGAGGGCCTTTGAGCACCCAGTCTGTGCAAAGTGCTCGCGCCGTCACGCCGGAGTTTGTATGTACGGCTCAGGGAAGTGTTACAAGTATGGTAGTCCAGACCACTTACTGAAGCAGTGCCCGCGAGGGAGTCTGCCTACTCAAGGCAGAGTTTTTGCTCTCCATGCAGCGGAGACTAACCCGGAGACCATGCTCATGACATGTATCTTAAAGCTTTAAGTTTGTATTTGAATTTCGATGTTTTTGGAAGTCGGGGTTAAGATGTTGAACTTAGAATTGTGATAGGATTGCATGCTCTAATCAGGATCATTTTCGGGGATTAGGTTAGAATAACTTTGACCTTCGCCTGTCTATAAGTTTATTTCTTGTAATTATTTGGTTCGGCTTGATGTTCCAACCTTTCAGGGAGAATTTTTATTGCTGGTTCAGCTACGAAAGCCTTAATGGATTAAGGGGCTACTCATTCGTTCATTTTAGAGGTTTTTGCGAACTTCCTCAAAGTCAAGATCGTTGGGCTAGATATATCCTACTCAGTAGTATTGCCGTCCGGAGAGGAGATGACAGCTTCTAATGTGATCCGAGACATAGACCTCGAGCTTCATGGCAATATTGTTTATGCGGATCTTATTGTGTTGCCGATGCCAGAGTTTGACATCATTCTGGGTATGGACTGGCTACTATGGAACAGAGTTTTGATTGATTTCCAGCGGAGATCTGTTCTAGTCCGACCGCCTGGGATGTCGCAGTTCTTATTCGAGCCAGACAGGTACTTTCCGTTACCGCGCATTATACCTTGTGTCTAGGCTAGGAAGCTCATGCATATAGGGTGTCGGGCGTTTTTAGCGACTTTTGTATCCGTTCCCAAGGCACACAGTCAGTCAGCCTCCGATGTTCCCATTGTTAGTGACTTTCTAGACGTTTTTCCTGAGGACGTCTCTGGTATGCCACCCGAGCGAGAGGTGGAGTTTTCTATTGAGCTTATGCCAGGTACGGTACCAATCTCAAAAGCACCGACAGAGATGGCAGAACTGAAGAAGTAGATCCAGGAACTTCTTGACAAGGAGTTCATTCGCACGAGTTTTTCACCATGAGGCGCGCCAGTCTTGTTTGTGAAGAAGAAAGATTGTTTGATGCGGCTCTGTATTGATTACCGGGAGTTGAACAGGGTTACGGTGAAGAACAAGTACCCACTTCCGCGGATTGAAGATTTATTTGATTAGTTACAGGGAGCTTCAGTATTATCAAAGATTGATCTGCGTTCCGGCACCAGTTGAGGGTGAAAGAAGCCGATGTTCTCAAGACTGCTTTTAGGACTCGTTACGGCCACTTCGAGTTTCTTGTGATGCCGTTCGGTTTGATGAATGCGCCAAAGATCTTCATGGATCTCATGAATCGCGTATTTTAGCCGTATCTTGACCAGTTCGTGATAGTATTCATAGACGACATTCTCGTTTACTCAAAGAATCACGAGGAGCACAACAGACATTTGACCACAATTTTGCAGACCCTACAGAAGCATAAGTTATTCGCGAAGTTCAGCAAATGAGAATTCTGGTTAGAGAAGGTGGCGTTCTTGGGCCACATCGTTTCTAGCAGCGGTATTGAGGTAGACCCTGCGAAAGTTGCAGCAGTCAGAGATTGGGTTGTGCCGCAGAATGCATCTGAGATCCGTAGTTTTCTTGGGCTAGCAGGATATTATCGGAAGTTTATTCAGGGATTCTCTTCCATCGCAGTTCCACTCACATCATTGACAAAGAAGAATGTTAAATTCGTGTGGAGCGATGAGTCTCAGAAGAGCTTCGAAATTTTGAAGCAAGCTCTTATCTCAGCACCAGTATTGGCCATGCCGTCAGGGCCCGGCGAGTTTGTATTGTATACCGATGCTTCGAAGCTCGGTCTAGGCGCAGTATTGATGCAGCATGGGAAGTTGATAGCGTATGCTTCTCGACATGTGAAAACCCATGAGAAGAACTACCCTACCCACGATCTAGAGTTGGCTGCCGTAGTTTTTGCCTTAAAGATTTGGAGGCATTATTTGTACGGAGAGAAGTGCCAGATCTTTACCGACCATAAGAGCCTCAAGTACTTCTTTACGCAGAAAGAGCTGAATATGCATCAGAGGCGTTGGTTGGAGCTAGTGAAGGACTACGACTGTGACATTAGCTACCACCCTGGTGAAGCTAATGTAGTTGCGGATGCATTGAGCAGGAAAGTCGCAGTGATGTCTCATTTGACAATTTCGAGACCCCTTTAGTCTGAGATGCAGAGGTTTGATCTAGAGACTTATCCTCGAGATAGAGTTCCTCTTCTAGACCGTATTCGCAGTGGTCAGCCAGCAGATGAGCAGTTGGCAAAGTGGAAGCAGAGAGATGAGGCCAAGGGCAGTATCTTGTATACAGTTAGCGACGGTATTATGAGATATCGAGACAGAATGTGGGTTCCTAGCAGTTGTTCTATTCGAGCAGATATCTTATCAGAGGCCCACATGTCGCCGTACTCTATTCACCCTAGGAGTACAAAGATGTACAAAGATCTGCAGTTACTGTATTGGTGGCCCAGCATGAAGAAGGACATCAGACGTTTTGTGTCCGAGTGCATGACATGTCAGCTTGTAAAAGCGGAGCATCAGAGACCAGGAGGTATGCTCAAGCCTCTTCCTATTCCCGAGTGGAAGTGGGAGAATGTTACCATGGACTTCGTAGTCGGTTCGCCGAAGTCAGCCAGAGGATCAAATGCTATCTGGGTGATTGTTAATCGTCTCACCAAATCAGCGCACTTCTTGCCTATTAAGACGACTATCACCATGATTCAGTATGCAGAGTTGTATATTCGGGAGATAGTCCAACTTCATGGTATTCCCGTTTATATCGTATCTGACCGAGATCCTAGATTCACTTCTTCATTTTAGAAGAGTTTGCATTCCACTATGGGTACGAAGTTGTTGTTTAGCACAGCTTTCCACCCTCAGACAGATGGGCAGTCAGAAAGGGTTATCCAAATTTTAGAGGATCTTCTCCGTGCTTGTGTTATTGATTTCTCTGGGAATTGGGAGTCGAATTTTCCATTGATAGAGTTCACCTATAACAACAGTTTTCAGTCGTCTATAGGTATGGCTCCGTATGAAGCACTGTATGGTCGCAAGTGAAGATCGCCTATTCACTGGGATGAAGTAGGAGAGAGATCAGAATTGGGTCCGGAGATCATTCAGCAGACCGCCGATGTAGTAGTCAAGATCCGTGATAGTATGAGTACTGCTCAGAGTCGACAGAAGAGTTATGCGGATCAGTGAAGGAGAGATCTAGACTTTGCCATCGGTGACCATGTTTTCGTGAAGGTAGCACGTATGAAGGGTGTCATGCGGTTTGGAAAGAAAGGAAAGCTCAGTCCGAGATTTATTGGACCATTTGGGATCCTCGACAGGGTTAGGACGTTAGCTTATCGTGTTGCTCTTCCGTCGAATCTGGCCGGAGTACACAATGTGTTCCACGTCTCTATGCTGAGGAAGTATATGGCGAATCCTTCGCACGTCTTAAACTTCGAACCGTTGCAGCTCACTCCGAACCTGTCTTATGAAGAAAGACCAGTGCAGATCTTAGACAGACAGGAGAAAAAGCTTCGGAACAATATAGTGCAGCTAGTGAAAGTAAAATGGCTTAATCATTCGGAGGAGGAAGCTACGTGGGAGTCTGAGCCAGAGATGAGGAGTCGTTACCCCGAGTTATTCGGTGAGTTTTAATTTCGAGGACGAAATTTCTTTTAAGGGGGGAAGAGTTGTAGAGCCCGTTAAATCAGACTACGTATAAGCCATGCATAATTACTATTATTTAAATTAAAATGATTTTTATGCATGAGGATTTAAATTCTTTTCTTTAAATTTGTTGAGTTATTTTACGCAGTAGTTTAATTTTATCTTTTCAGTTAGATAAGTGAGGCCGGACTGGAGTTGGAGTATTGAAGATAAAATTTAATGATAAGAAAACATTCCTAAAATTTATTTAAGATAAATAATAATTTATTTTAATGTAAAAGAAAGTTTAAGAATTTAATTAATTAATTAGAGATAAGTAGTAAATAAATCCTTCTACGTCAAATAATTTAATTAAAAGCCTAAAATAAAATATGTGACCAATTGAGATAAATTAATCTAGGCTTATTTTATTTAAGAAATTATAACATAACATGTTAGTAATTTAATTTAAAAGAATTAGCCATGCATGCAAGATAATTACCATCCTAAACTAATTTATTTAATTCACTAAAATACCTAATGAGTAGATAAAACTTTAAAGATTTAAAATTCATAACTTAAGCAATATTTCACCTCATTTATCTAAAAAAATTCGGCCACCCCACTTTAAAAGATTTAAATTTTGACAACTCACCATTTTGATTTTTTCCTTAATCTTTTTTTGGTAGATAATTGTAATGCCTGAGATTTTATCACTGTAATCTGAGATTGATTAACCGATAAATTGATGTGATTATAGAAAGAGTAGAAAAGACATGGAAATTACATGAAAAGCATTGTTCATGAGTTACGGGCAGAGATTGTCGCGCACATGCGCGGAAGGATGCGCGCATATGCGCGAGAGACCATTTACGAAGGCAGAGGACCTCGCGCATATGCGCGAGACAGGGCGCGCATATGCGCGAGGAGGGGTATTGACAAGATGCTGAGTCCAGAGAAGTTGGCGCATGTGCGCCGAGAGTGGGCGCACATATGCGCGAAGTGGGCAAAGCCAAGATACCCTTTCTAGAGGATATCGCGCACATGCGCGGAAGACGTACGCGCATATGCGCGAGTGGCAGAGTTGCTGAGTGCCGAGATCAGTAGGTCTCGCGCATATGCGCCGAGGGAGTTCGCGCATATGCGCGAGACGTGCAGTGCATAGAGGTAGCCACATGTTCTTTCATGCAACATGGATATATACATATGCTGCAATTCCTTCAGCAAATTCATATTTTAGATTTGTGATTGTGCAAGATCCGTCCGTCAGAATTTCGATCCGAGTTCAGTACCGTACTCCTCTCATTACAAGCTTCACAAAGACGTAAGTTTTCTTATGTTTTGATATGATTTGAAAATATGATATTGAAGGAATCAGATATGATTAATATATGGTGTTCTTGAGATGTTAGACATCGTATAATCGAAACCGGATTGAAGAACGGATACCGTATGAAATTGTTATGATTTTTCAGAGTTGAGTTGATTGAGATTATACAGAATTGGTATCAGATTATGTTTGTCAATTGATTATGCGTTATTCGGATTGGTATATACTGATTTTGTGGGGTTATGCCGTCGAAACAGACTTAGATTTAGTTGTGATTATATCTGGGATTGATTGGAGTATATGTTGATATTATATTCCTTGAATATGTTATGCCAGATTTGTATTGAATGTTGAGACGACAAAACAGAGCCGAAACCCGACACAAGAAAGGTATAAATCAATGTTCGATTGGGATTGATAACTCGAGTCAAATATGACCCGAGTTTCCCTAAAATCACATACTTATTTGATATTGTTTTCAGATATTTGACTTCATTGAATTTATATGCTTGTTCTATTGATTTATAGAAAGCATGAATTAGATGATTGATTTTGAGACAGAGAGTCCTTGGCAGAGGTGCCAAGTCACTGGTCATTGGTTTATATCGATGTGCTTAGGAGCATATCAGCTTCTATTGCAGATATTCGATATAGAGTACCAAAGTCTGTGAATAAGAACGTACCACCATCTAGCTGTGGACAGTATGTGAGTTGTTGCGTTCTTACTCGGCCGGGATCCCTAGATTAGATGAGTCGAGTCAAGAGTTTGATTTACAGACTTGTATTGATTGATGTTTCGTAGATTACGATTCATGTTTTATAAATGTTTATGCTTTCGTATATTTATATGAATTGCTTGTTACAATGTTTATACTGGGATATGTTTCTCACCGGAGTTATCCGGCTGTTGTTGTGTTTGTATGTGTGCACGACAACAGGTGGGACAGGATCAGGGTCGAGAAGAGGATAAGCGATCGAGATTAGAGTGGTGATTCTGGACCTTGCTGTATAGTTGGTTTCAGCACTTGATGTATAGTTGTTGAACCCTAGCTTGATATGAATGTATTTAGTACAAGACTTGTACCTTTACTATTAATGTGTATATCAGATTGATTATCATATGTTCCGCATTTATATTTGTATAAAAAAAAAAATTTAGACCCAAAGTTTCTTAGTGATCCGAATGAATCCCAAAGAATGATTAAGAAGTTGATTAGCGTCCGGGTCCCCACAACCGGTGGTATCAGAGCAGTAGGTTCCTTTAGAATCAGATAGAAGCTAGTGAGCGGGGTTGATTGAGTTTTCTTTCCTGCTTATGTGTGCAAACATGTTTACTGCTTTGGAATATACATGTTTACCTGATTATCTTATTTGATTGGTAACTTGTATGATTGAGAATGAATCAGAACCGATTCTTGATCAGAGGTAAGGTGATCAGAAGGGAACAGAGACAGATTTGTCAATTATGATTGCTAACCCTTTTGATAATCAGATATGCCTCCTCAAAAAATCCCAGAACAGGGCAGTACCTCTGTGAATCCGATGGATGTGACAGCAACACCGATGGAAACCCTGTTGAAGCGATTCCAGTCGTTCCATCCACCGACTCTGAAGGGTACTGAGACTTCAGTTGAGTGTGAGAGTTGGCTAGATGACATTGAGATGCTGTATGATTCACTGGACTACACAGATGAGCGGAGAGTTAAACTGATTGGACACCAATTGCATGACGTTGCGAAGAATTGGTGGAGCACAACGAAGAGAGCATCGAGGTACGACTATTACCTGGAACATCTTTAAGACTTAATTTTATCAACGATTCTTTCCAGTATCGTACAGGAAAGACAAGGGTGCAGAGTTTACCAATTTGAGACAGGGTCAGTTGAATATTGAGGAATATGTGACCAAGTTAGTTCTCTACCTTGTTGCGATTTGCTCCGCATGTTACTGAGAATGACGAAGCTGTTGCTGATCAGTTCATCAATATGTTGAATCCTGATATTTTTACATTGGTGAACACCGGGCGACCAAAAAACTTAGCTGAGGCAGTGGCAGTAGAAAGAAAGATCAGTTGAAAGCTAGAGGAAAACAATTTAAGAAGTCTGGCAACAGTTCTTCTAGCTCCAGTGGTTCTAGACAGAGTTATACCGGGGCTTCTTGAAGGACTTGCGGAGGGAGACATCCTACCGAGCAATGCCGAGGAGTGTTTGGTGTTTGTAACATCTGTAAACAGCAGAGACATTTTGCCATAGTTTGTCCACAACGATCCCAGGGAGCCAAATCATTTGGCTCCGTAGCTCAGACTGACAGAAGATCATCTGCTGTTCACTCTTTCCAGCCACCCCTTACTCCGTCACAGCCGAGGCCAGGAGGAAGCCAGACAGTTAGCTAGCCTCCTAGACAGCAGGCCAGAGTATTTGCTTTGACAGAGGAACAGGCCCAGGAAGCACCTGATGATGTAGTTGCAGGTAACTGTTAGCTTTGTGGTGATCCTGCTTATGTATTGATAGATACAGGTGCATCACATACATTTATATCTGAGCGATTTTGACCCATGCCTTGCCTGTTGAGTCATTATCTGTTATAGTATCAGTCTCTTCACCTTTGGGGAGAGGTCTTGTTTCACTGACGTCTGTTTGAAATTGTGTGCTACAGTCTGATGGACATGAAATTGAGTTAGATTGTATTGTACTTGGATTATCTGATTTTGATTGTATTATCGGTATTGATATGCTGACCAAGTACAGAACAACCGTTGATTGTTTCCATAAGCTTGTGATATTCAGACCAGACATGGCTGATGAATGGAAATTCTACGGTAAGTGTTCTAGAGCTAGAATTCCTTTGATATTTACTATGTCTATGACTTGATTATTATAGAAAGAAGCAGAACGATTCCTTGTGTATTCAGTAGATGTACTAAAATCGAGCCCATCATTGGCAGATTTGCCAGTGGTATGTGAGTTTGTTGATGTCTTTCTAGATGAGATTCCAGGTTTGCCTCCAGTCAGAGAGATAGACTTCAACATTGAACTTGTGCCAGGCACAACACCTATTTCTAGAGCACCGTACAGAATGGCACCTATAGAATTGAAAGAGTTGAAAGAGCAGTTAGAAGATTTACTGGCCAAGGGGTACATCAGATCGAGTGTTTCTCCTTGGGGTGCTCCAGTACTGTTTGTGAGAAAGAAGGACGGTTCAATGAGACTGTGGATTGACTACCGGCAACTGAACAAGGCTACGGTAAAGAACAAATACCCTTTGCCTCGTATCGATGATTTAATTGATCAGTTGCAGGGTTCTTCTGTCTATTCCAAAATTGATCTGAGATCTGGCTATCATCAGCTGAGAGTCAGAGATTCTGATATCTCAAAGACAGCTTTCAGAACCAGGTATGGACATTATCAGTTTATTGTCATGCCGTTTGGTTTAACAAATGCTCCAGCTGTATTAATGGGTTTGATGAACTGCATATTCCTGAAATATCTCGATGATTTCATGATTATATTTATTGATAATATTCTGATTTACTCGAAGAATATGATTGATCATGCTGAGCAATTGAGAACTGTCTTGAAAACTCTGAGGCCTGAGAAACTATATGCCAAATTGTCGAAATGTGAATTTTGGCTGATACAGGTTGTGTTTTTGGGACACATTATATCTGGAGATGGGATTGCTGTTGATATTAGAAAAGTCGAGGCTGTGATCAGTTGGCCTAGACCGACATTAGTGCCAGAGATACGCAGTTTTATGGGTTTAGCAGGCTATTATCGCAGATTCATTAAAGATTTTTAAAGCATCGCAAAGCCGATTACGCAGCTAACCCAGAAGAATGCGCCATTTGTTTGGTCAGAGGCATGTGAGTCCAGTTTTCTAGAGTTGAAGAAGAGATTGACCAGTGCTCCGGTGTTAACTCTTCCGTTAGGTACTGGTGATTTTGTGGTATATTGTGATGCTTCTCACAGCGGATTAGGTTGTGTTTTGATGCAGCGAGGCCGTGTTATTGCTTATATTTCAAGACAGTTGAAGCCATATGAGACTCGCTATCCGATTCATGATCTTGAATTGGCTGCCATTGTGTTTGCGTTGAAGATATGGCGACACTTTCTATTTGGTGAGAAGTTTGAGATTTATTCTGATTATAAGAGCTTGAAATATCTGTTTTCACAGTCAGAACTGAATATGAGACAAATAAAATAGCTTGATTTACTGAAAGATTTTGATTGCCAAATCAAATACTACCCAAGAAAGTCAAATGCAGCAGCTGATGCACTGAGTCGAAAGGTATGTTCTTTAACCTTATCGACGATTGGTGTTTCAAATTTGATTGAAGATTGCTGTCTTTCTAGATTAGTATTTGAAACAGCTTGTAAGCCTCTGAGACTTCATGCTATTCAAGTTGAACCCGAGTTGATGTTCAGAATCAGAGAAGCACAGAAAGTTGATCAGAATGTTCAGAACTCGATTTTGATGGTCATAGCTGGACATCAATCAGAATATCAGGTTCGTGATGATGTTCTATATGTGCATAATCGTCTTGTTGTGCCAGATGTTTCAGATTTGAGACAGCAGATTTTGTCAGAGGCACATTGTAGTCGATATAGCATTCATCCTTGTGGCATAAAGATTTACAGTGATATGAAGACACAGTATTGGTGGAAACAGATGAAATCTGATGTCACAGATTTTGTGTCAAAATGTTTTAATTGCCAGCAGGTGAAAGCAGAAAGGAAGAAACCAGGAGGTCTATTGCAGAGTTTATCTATTCCAGAATGGAAATGGGACCACATTGCCATGGATTTTGTAATGCAGTTACCGCGATCCTCCAGAGGTTGTGATGCGATTTGAGTTGTTATTGATAGATTGACCAAATCAACATGCTTTATTCCTTACAGAATGACGTACAGATATGACCAGATGGCAGAGATTTATGTCAAAGAAGTGGTCAGATTGCATGAAGTGCCAAAGTTGATTGTATCAGATCGTGATCCTCGATTCACTTCTCACTTTTGGAAGAGTCTACAAGAAGCTCTAGGTACGAAATTGCATTTGAGTACTGCATATCATCCTCAAACAGACGGACAGTCAGAGAGGACTATCCAGACATTAGAGGATATGCTGAGAGCTGTAGTGCTAGAATTTTGCACTAATTGGCAAGATTCTTTGCCTCTTTGCGAGTTTTCGTACAACAACAGCTATCATACAAGTATAGAAATGGCACCGTTTGAAGCTTTGTACGGCAAGAAGTGCAGATCCCCTCTCTATTGGGATGATATCTCTGAGGTACCTGAGTTTGGACCTGATATGATACGAGATATGACTGAGAAAGTGAAGCTGATTCAGAAGAGAATGAAGACAGCTCAAGATAGACAAGCCAAATATGCCAATGTTTGACGACGACCATTGGTATTTGAGGCAGAAGATAAAGTCTTTTTGAAGATTTCACCATTCAGGGGCGTTGTTAGATTTGGCAAGAAAAGAAAGTTGTCTCCACGATATATTGGGCCGTATGAGATTCTCGAGAAGATAGGAGATCATGCCTATCGACTCGCATTACCGCCTTCATTATCTGGAATACATGATGTCTTTCATGTATCTTTATTGCGGAAGTACATTCCTGATGCGTCTCATATTCTTCAACCAGACGAAGCCGAACTTGATGATACTCTGAGTTATTTCGAAAAACTAATTCAGATTCTAGATCGTAAAGAACAACAGCTCAGAACGAAGATTATTCCGCTTGTGAAGGTTCAGTGGAGTCATCATGGCATCGAAGATGCTACTTGGGAGACTGAATCAGACATGAGACGGAGTTTCCCCGAGCTATTCCACTGATGTGAGTCTTAGTTCAGTTTCTGTTATTCTATTTATTACATATGATTTGATTGCCTGTGATTTCGGGGACGAAATCGTATCTTAGAGGGGGAGAATTGTAATGCCTAAGATTTTATCACTGTAAATCGAGATTGATTAACTGATAAATTGATGTGATTATAGAAAGAGTAGAAAAGAACGTACCACCATCTAGCTTCTATTGCAGATATTCGTTATAGAGTACCAAAGTCTGTGAATAAGAACGTACCACCATCTAGCTGTGGAGAGTAAGTGAGTTTTTGCGTTCTTATTTGGCCGGGATCCCTAGATTATATGAGTCGAGTCAAGAGTTTGATTTACAGATTTGTATTGATTGATGTTTCGTAGATTACGATTCATTTTTTATAAATGTTTATGCTTTCTTATATTTATATGAATTGCATGTTACATTGTTTATACTGGGATATGTTTCTCACCGGAGTTAACCGGCTGTTGTTGTGTTTGTATGTGTGCACGACATCAGGTGGGACAGGATCAGGGTCGAGAAGAGGATAAGCGATCGAGATTAGAGTGGTGATTCCGGACCTTGCTGTAGAGTTGGTTTCATCACTTGATGTATAGTTGTTGAACCCTAGCTTGATATGAATGTATGTAGTACAAGACTTGTACCTTTACTATTAATGTGTATATCAGATTGATTATCATATGCTCCGCAATTATATTTGTATAAAAAAAAAATTTAGACCCAAAGTTTATTAGTGATCCAAATGAATCCCAAAGAATGATTAAGAAGTTGATTAGCGTCCGAGTCCCCACAATAATTCCCCCACCTTTTTTATTAACCAATAATTAAAGAATAAAGCAATATTCCCTCCATTTATCTAGCAAGAATTCGGCCATCACACCCTTCAAATCAAATCATATCACACCTTATTCCTTATCTAACAAACACTAGGATAGAAGGACTTGATTTGCCATTTAAACTCTCCATTTAATTAGTAAACTCCATTCATTTCCTAGCCTTCATTCTCCCTCCATGCCCACCAAAAAATTCAGAGAAATTCAATAGCAAAACCTCTCAAAAAAACGTGAGAAGCAAGAGAGAAAACAAGAAAGCAAAGCAACTCCATCACCTCTGCTCCGTGTCGTCGTAATCGATTTGTTTTCATTCCAAACAAAACCAAGGCATGTTTATACCATTCTTTTCTCTTCAATCAAGTCATATTATTATTTGAAAACATCATATGTGCATGAATCATGAAGCAAAACCGAATTCATGTCAACAAATTTTCGAAAAACATAGTGCAGATTTTTCAGCTCTCACTTGTGCTTCACGGGTTGGATTGCTTTTGTTGTTTCAGGGTTTGGCTCAGTTCCAGGCGCTCAAGGCTGCATCTAGGCACGTACTAGGGTGGGTTAGGATCATGTTGGTTCATTGGTTTCAGCCCCATGCACTCAGGAATCAATGCTTGACAGCAACTCCCCATAGTTGCGAGTTTGAGTCTCGACATTTCAGTTTGGTTGTTTAAGGTGAGGTTCGAATCTTGGTTGGCTTTTGGGCCTGTAACCATGGTTTGTGCCCTTCCTTATCATGTCTAGGACATGACCAAGATGACCTTTCATGGCTTGGCTCATTGTCCCATCGGATTTTAAAAGAAACAACACAAGTGTCCCTTCGATTTTAAAATTCTGGTTTTGTTGAGTGTGTTGAGTTTCAGTTTTGGAGTGTTAGGTGAGTTGTGGTTGGATTCTAGCCCTTAGCCATGACTCATACAACACCTTAGCATGTCTAGCATGGACCATGGTTAACCTCATAACCATTAGATCCTTCATTTGACAGCAAAACAGGCAACTCCCCCACGCGTGCCATGTGTGTTCTCGGGTGAAGCTTGGGATTGTCTTGGGTGTTTGCTTGGATTGTGGCTGACCTAGGGCCCATAATCATGGTTCAAGCCACACCTTAGGATGTTGGTAAGAGGCTATGGTTTGTGGTTCAAGCCCCAATGGCCAATAGTCTCGAAAACGAAGCAAGGAAGCACGGTCGCTGCTGCTCTATTTTTTGTTGGACAGCAGATTGGATTTGGTTCAGAGGTGTGTTTCGAGTTCTTGGTCTGATTTTAGCCTATGGCCTTGGACTGGAGAGTACCTCAATGAGTTAGGAAGGTCATGTTTTTGGCCGTTTGTGATTTGGTTAAGTTTAGAGGTCGTACGAGAATTTACAGTGCAATGTGCCAAAGTGACTCTCGAAAGAGCGTTTCATGTTTTGGCCTCCATTCTCCAAATTTCGTGAGTCTCAATTTTTATGAGCGTCATTTCATCATGTTAGGCATATTTTGACCATGACTAAATGATGGTTCAATGTTTGTTTGGGTTGGTACGAAGTCATGGTTAGAAATTAAGTCGTTGGTCTAGTTGGCCCCGTGTTTGGGTTCAATGACTAAGTTACTTTCAAGGGAAAAATCATTTGCGTATTTTCATGTTAGAATTAGGTCGCAGCGAGCCTGGGAACGATCCAACCCATTTGGTAAAAATAAAACAGGATATTTAATTATATTACGTGCATAAAATATAAAATTTTATTTTTTGAGATATATGCGATATTGCTTGTGGCCACCTCACGCTCATGGGATTGCAGCTTATGGGATTATTACTTCACCCGGTGACCTACGACCGGTTCATGTTCATGTATGGGTATGGATATCCAGTCCAAGGGCTGTGATGATCTCTACTGCCCAGTATACTGTGGTTTAGTCCGATCAGACGATTCATGTTATGTTATGTTACGTTACGTTATGGGCCTCTCGCGTAGAACATATTCTCAACAGAAAATTATGATATGCTATTTTATGACAGGGCTCTATCGAGCAAATATTTTACGTACGATTTTCAGTTATGTACGTATTTATAATTAATCATGACGCGATTTCCATGTTTATGTTACGACACGATATTTTTAAGTTGCATGCGCTTTTTTTATATATTTACTTGTTATTTCACGATATATTCATGCTGAGTCTTTAGACTCACTAGACTTGATTGTTGTAGGTACTAATGAGATCGGGACCGATGGCGGGGACCAGTGAGCCATATGGGGTCGGCAGTAGTAGGAACCCGAGGACCTCATTTTCAGCACTTACTATTTTTATTCCAAACTCAGTTTTTATTTTGTCAAATTATTTTAAGTTGTTATTCTGAAAACATTATTTACTTCCGCTGCTGCTTTAAACATTGGATCTTTAATCAGTTTATTTTATGAATGAGGCATTTTATTTATTTAAAGGGAAAATTTTAAATTTTTCCGCAAATTTTCAAGTACGAAATACGGGCCTCTACATAACTGGTCATCTAAACTAATCTTCAGTTGGGCTGGTGAAATCAGTTGACTCGTCAGTTAAACTGATATAACTCTTTCAGTTGAACTTGTCAGCTGGGCTCTTCATTAGTTGAGTTCTTCATCAGCTGGTCGGGCTTCTGAAGTTCTCATGCTGAACCACCTATCAGCCGGACATCAGCTGAACTATTCTTTGATATGTCAGTTGAGCTGATTCAGTTTGGGCAATCATCAAGTACTTTCAGTTGCGTCTTGATAGCTTCAATTTTGTCTCAATTAACTGATCAGTTCGAAGCCTGTTCAGTTTCAGCTTCCTGCGCACTACAATAAATCATTATAAAAAAAATAACAAGTTTTGTTAACATCAAAATCAAGATTGCGAGCATGAAATGTTCCAACAATCTCTCCCTTTTTGATGATCACAAAACTTGAGCAATTAAAGCAATTTAAAAACTGATTCTCCCCCTGTAGTGAGAACATACATTTAAAAGAAATCTTTCAGTTCGAGGGATAAAAAGGCTCCCCCTCAAGAACTGAATTAACAACTAGTTTAAAAATATTTTTCAACTTGAGGGATCTTTTGAAAGAAAACTCCCCCTTAACAGCTGATTTTTAAAAATTGAGTCAAAAGAAAATATTTCAGTTCGAGGGATAAGAAAGCTCCCCCTCAATAACTTAAATAAAAAATCCATTAATCTAAAATAAAATAATCTACGCTCGAAAGGAATTTAATAGCCTTTTATCATACAAGCAGTTTAGGCAACAAGTTTTAAGATAACAGTTCAGTTATATGAAGACTTAACTGGGTGAACATGATGTTTATTTAATCAAATAAGCGTTCTCTTTTATACATTAGAGCATATCTAATATTGTAAGGGAAAATGCTCAACAATTACAAATTTTAAATAACATCGAGTATCAGTCAGTTTACACATAATAGAACTAGATATACTAACAACTGGTCGCCTTGAAAGCTTTGAATGCTGCAGCAATTTTGAGTCTTTTTGCCAGAGGAGCAGCTGATTTGACTTGGACTTGATCTTTGTGCAGTCTAACTAGTCGAGCTGACTCAGACTGAACGGAACTGATGCTGAATCGCATTGATCATTTTCTTTGATCTGATATGGCAATAAAGCGGCGGCACTTCTGATGATTAAGCTCCACTTAACTCATCAGTTTCAGCTGGTAGTTGGGTTTTGTCTGTTGATCAGTTGAACTGATAGGCTGGCAACTAAAATCTTGTCCGCTAGGCAGTTTAGCTGAACGTCTTGACAGGAAGGGCTCAGAACCCTGCAGGCTGATTAAACCGGCTCAGAACCCTACAGGCTGATTAAACCCAAAGTTACAGAGTCGAGAGAAGTGCGGACAACATTAGTTGCAGAGCCAATCCTCTCTACTCTTCACGATAAGCATTAGATAAACATTTTCAAATAGTTTTGAAAATAATATAAAGTACTTTTAAATAACATTTAAAACTATTTTAAAGTAAAATAGTTTTAGTCAGTTTTTCAAAGGTAGATTCTAGCTCAGCATCAGCCATGAGGCACTGTACCAACTCTTCATCACTTTCACTAGTGGAGCAATCTGACTCCGAGGAGTCAATTTCAGAGTCAGCTCACTTTGATTTTGAAACGTAACTACTTTTAACTTTAAAATTTAAATAAATTCTAGGGATTTTTTTATAAATTTTTTCTTCTAGCTTCAAACCATCCAACATAAGAACCAATAATTTAAAAACTCAAATGCTTAAAAATCCATAAATCGTCAACCCAAAATCGTACATCAATTTTAAAATAATCCAAATACTAAACTTCAAAATAAAGTATAAAATCTTTGAATCATAATCCTCAAAATATTTACTTTAAAACTTTAAATACAAAGCTATGCGGAAAAATAAAATTCCTTCGGGAGTGTATTGCCGGATCCGATCCACTCAAACATCAGCGCCTCCCTCAAAATCATCATCGCCTGCGACCATCCAAACTTAGTGAATCTAATGACTTAGCACGTTCTAACCATACATAACAAATAATACATATACAAGCACATGAAGCTTTAAAACGAATCTTTTATTAAAATAAACTTGCGTAAAAACTCGTAATCATATATCATATTATAAATCATTATATCATAAAGTTTTTCATCATCGTATATCATTTTTGGGTGAAGGTTGATCCTCGAAAGTGACTATCATATATCATATCATCATGTGGCCGACTGATCAGTCTAGCTACACCAAGTACCTGGGGCGGGGCGTCAGCAACTCTCGTCGCTGGGCCGTGACCAAATATGAAAATATGATCGTCTGACTCCCTCTAGGGCCTTATCCCGTAAACGGGCTCCCTCTAGGGTCTTTTCCCTTACTATATCCCCAATCATATCTTTTATGTCACAGTCAATTCACATCCTTCAAAATATTTTTCCTTTCATTTTATTTATAAAATATCGTATCTTTCAAAAAACGTAAAATAACATTTTTTGGGAAAAATCATACAACCTTTTCATATATCGTAAAAATATCATACTTTTATCATTAAATATTTAAAATATCATGGCTGGGATGTAAAATGACCATTTTACCCCTGGACCTCGGACTTCTCAATTTTGACTTTTTTTTACTTTTCTTGACTCAACATAAATCATGCATAATATGATTTGAATGATAAAAAAAAGTTTATAATTTAGTGGTTTATGTGATAAAGGAGTCTATAGTTTTAGGTGTGTGAAATTTTAGTCCAACTAGGAGTCTTCAGAAGCCTAGAATTTGATTTTATAATTTAGTGTTTTAGGTGATAAAGGAGTCTACAGTTTATAGTTTTTTGGACTCTAGCTTTGAAAATAATTAGTCCCATTAATCCTAGGTAAATTAGGCCCAATTAAATATAAAATAAAAATTTACAAAAATCGTTTTCAAAATAATAACTTTCAGGTCCACAAAAAATCCTTCGTTTAACTAAAACTTGCTTCCCCGATAAAATAAGGTTCGACTCATCAAATATTTTGGACTCCAGCATTTTTAGAAAGTTTTCATCCTATTTAATCATTTTATCGAGCCGTAAAAAATATTTATCGAAAAATATTTTCATCTTGGTTGTCCCCAATCTCCTTTCCCCAGCCTAATATCGAATATCAGGACAAATTATTTAATTTCATGAAATCATGCAATTTAAACATTTAATCATTAACATATATAATTTAAATAAAATAAATAAGAAATTTAAGCAATTTACATGCATGAGTTTTACGTGGAATGATTTTTGGATGTTACAAATCCTCCCACTCTTAAACAAAATTTCGTCCTCGAAATTATGACTTATCGAACAAATCTGGGTAGCAACTCCTCATCTCAGTCTCGGTCTCCCAAGTGGCTTATTTCTCCAAGTGGTTCAGCCACTTGACGTTGACTTTTTTATCACCTTGTTCCGCAGCCTTCTCTCTTATCTGCCCAAAATTTGAGTAGGTCTCTTCTCATAAGACATGTTTGGTCTAAGCTGCAGTGGCTCAAAATTTAATACATGTGAGGGATTCGACATGTACTTGTGGAGCATCGATACATGGAAGACATTGTGAACTCCTAGAAGATTAGGTGGCAACGCTACTCGGTATGCTAATGCTTCCACTCTGTCGAGTATCTTGAATAGTCTAATGAATCTCGGACTTAGTTGCTGTTTTCACAAATACGTGGTCAGCTACTCCAAATTCGAGATATCGTCTACTTTTATCAGCGTTGCTCTTTGTCGACTCTGAGCAGTCTTCATCCTGTCTCGGATCTTGGCAACTAAATTCGTCGTGTGCTGAACTATTTCGGGACCCATCGTAGCTCTTTCTCCTACCTCGTCCCATTGATGGGTGATCTACATTTCCTTCCGTAGAGTGCCTCGTATGGAGCCATTCCTATGGATGACTGATAACTGTTGTTATGGGTGAACTCTACTAGAGGAAGCTTCGGTTCCCAGCTCTCTTGGAAATCGATCACGCATGCTCGGAATAGATCCTCTAAAATCTGTATTACTCTCTCAGATTGACCGTCTGTCTGGGAATGAAATTATGTGCTGAATAGTAGCTTGGTCCCCAAGGCTGCGTGCAAACTATTCCAAAACGATGAAGTGAATCGTGTGTCTTTGTCCGACACTATGGAAATTGGAATTCCATGCAGTATGACTATCTCTCGAATATAAAGCTCTGCATACTGCGTCATGGAGAAAGTCGTCTTTACTTGTAAGAAATGTGCTGACTTAGTAAGACGGTTCACTATTACCCAAATGGTATTGGATCCTTTTACCGTATTTGATAAACCTACCACAAAGTCCATCGTAATGTTCTCCCATTTCCACTCTGGGATAGGGAGTGGTCGGAACATTCCCACTAGTCTTTGATGCTCCGCCTTCACTTTTTGACACATCAAGCATTCGGATATGAAGCACATAATATGTCGATTCATACCCGGCCACCAATATAAAAGTGCAAATCTTTGTACATCTTTGTACTTCTGGGGTGTATAGAGTAAATGGCACTATGGGCTTCTGTCATAATTTCAAGTCTAAGTGAGTCTCCACTAGGAACCCATATTCATACTGGATATTTGACAATTCCATCCTCGTCAGTATACAACATCCGGCTTCTAGACTCGTCTCGTTTTCTCCATTTCTGTAGTTGCTTGACTGTAATATACCCGGCTCGAATTCTCTCTCGCAAAGTAGACTATACTGTTAAAGTAATGAGATTAGGAGCCTTGCCCCTAGCATAAACTTCAAGATCGAACCTCTGAATTTCAGTCTGCAAAGGTTGTCGCCTTTTTGCTCAAAGCGTCCGCAACTACATTAGCTTTTCCAAGATGATAGCTAATGTCGTAGTCATAGTCCTTTAAAAGTTCTAGCCATCTTCGTTGTCTCATGTTCAGCTCTTTTTAGGAAAAGAAATATTTGAGACTTTTGTGATCTGTATAGATCCGACACTTCTCATCACATAGGTAGTGTCTCCAAATTTTAAGCGCAAGTACGACTATTGCAAGTTCAAGGTCATGCGTCGGATAATTCTTCTCATGGACTTTCAACTCTCTAGATGAATATACGATGACCCGATCGTGTTGCATGAGAACTGTGCCCAATCCTAGCTTCGAAGCGTCGGTATAAAGCACATACCCCCTTGTTCTGTCGGCATAGCTAGAACTGACACGGTAGTGAGTGCTTGCTTCAGCCGATCAAAACCGCCTTGAGACTCCGGTCTCCATACAAATTTCGCATTCTTTTTTGTCAGAGATGTCAAGGGTACTGCATTGGACGAAAAACCCTTGATGAACTTGCGATAGTAGACTGCTGAGCCCAGGAAATTGCGGATTTTCGTTACAGTTTTAGGCACCGGCCAGTCTTTAACTGCCTCTATCGTAGATGGGCTGAATTCTATTCCTTCTCTCGAAATGATGTGGCCTAAGAATGCAACATTCTCTAGCCAAAACTCGCACTTGCTGAACTTTGCATATAATTTTTGATCTCGCAATACTTGGAATAGATCAAAATATCATCGATGAGGACAATGATAAACTAATCACGGCTGAAACAAGCGATTCATGAGATCCATGAATATCGATGATATTTTGAAACAAGGCATTAGTCAGTTCAAAAGGCATCACCAAAAATTCATAATGCCCATAGCACGTTCTGAAAGCCTTCTTATGCACATCTGTCTCCTTTACTCTCTGCTGATGATATCCCGATCGAAGATCTATCTTTGAAAATACCCAAGCTCCTTGCAGCAGAAAAAACAAATCCTCGATTCGAGGCAATGGATACTTGTTCTTCACTGTCACCATGTTAAGTTCTCGGTAATCGATGCAGAGTCTCATAATCCCATCTTTTTTCTTCACAAATAACACCGGCACGCCCTATGAAGAGAAACTAGGGCGAATAAATTCCTTGTCTAGTAGCTCTTGAATTTGACCTTTCAACTCTTTCATCTCATGTGAGGACCCGGACGCTAATTCATTTTCTTAATCATTATTAGGATCAAATGTAAAAATTAAGTAAACTTGGTCATAAAAATATATATATTTTTTAAAATACATGAGTGCGCAATATATGAAATAAATCTTATTTCATTTACGAGATCAACGTCTAGATCAAAAATAAAATTCTGGTACATAACAACTATTGTTGATTCACTACATATCAGGTAATGACAACAACTCTACTTCTGGGTCCGAATCTCCACGCTAATATCAATCTCTCATCCTCTTCTCGACCCTGATCCTGTCCCACCTGTTGTCATGCACACATACAAACACAACAACAGCGGGATAACTCCAGTGAAAAATATATTCCCAGTATAAACAACGTATACGTGCAATCATATAACAGATATAAAAGCATATAACAGTTATCAATAACATGTATCATAATCTGAAAGACATGAATCGATATAAAACTGTAATCTAACTCTGGACTCATAATCTCTGACTCGACTCTTCTATAATCTAGGGATCCCGGTCGAATAAGAACGCAACATTCTCCCACCTACTCTCCCAGCTAGATGGTGGTACGTTTTTATTCCCAGATTTTGGCATTCTGTATCAAATTTCTGCAATAAGAGTCGATCTACACCTAAGAACATCGACATCGATACACCAAAAGTCCAGTGTCTTGGCGGCTCTGCCAAAGACTAGACACATCTGCCCAAGACTCTAACTCATGCTTTGCTATAAATCAATAGATTAGACATATCAATCTCATGAATTGTAAACATCAACGCAATAAAATAAAGTATGTGATTTTGGGAAAACTCAAGTCGAAGCTAACTCGAGTCATATCTTCCCGGGTTAACATTGATTTATACTTTTCTTTTCGTAGATCAATCTGATCAATGAAATCAATATCAATCTGGTTCTGCTCTTTCTTCGAAGTCGTCAATACCCACTCTGGAATGACATATTCGAGAAGTACAATATCAATATACAACTCAAATCAATACTGGATATACTCAGAACTCAATCTAATTATGTTTCGACGGCATAACAATACAATCTCGATATACCCAGCAATATCATATCAGCAGATACACATCATAATTCATAATCAATCAACAAACTCAATCCGATACCAAATCTGTATAATCTCAATCAAATTCAATCTAAAAATGATAACAATTTCATACGGTATCCGTTCTTCGATCTGCATTCGATTATACAATTACAATACTCTCAGGAAGAGATAATATCAGTCATATCGGGATTTCTTCAATATCATAATTTCGAATCATAGCTAAATATAAGAAAACTTACGTCCTTGTAAAGCCTTTGTCGAGGGGAACACAGTTCTGAACTTGGATCGAAGATCAGACGGACGGATTTGTATAACAGTCAAATTCTTAAAAGGAAAAGCTGGAGGATTTTTCTATGGAATTTCGATCTTCTCATCTTCAAATCTGAAGGAATGAATGCTTGTTATATATATATCATGCATGGAAAGGATAGGTGGCTCCCTCTTGGTGCAGCACGTTGCGCGCATATGCGCGACCATCATCGGCGCATATGCGCGAGACCTACTAGTCTCTGCGCATCAAAATCTTATGCTCGCGCATATGCGCGCCGTGACCCCGCGCATATGCGCGAGACCTACTGTCTCGGCACTTGTCCAGTTCACTAGCTCGGGCATATGCGCGCCCTCTTCTCGCGAATATGCGCAAGGTTCTCTGCCATGCTCACGCATATGCGCGCCTCGTGTCGCGCATATGCGCGAAGGGTTCTGTCCTAGCTCATATCTCATGTCTTCTCTTGTTTTCCTCGGTCTTGTCCTTTCCGTCTATAATCACATCAAGTATCAATTAATCATTTCAGATTACAATAATAAAATCTCAGGCATTACAATTCTCTCTCTCTAAGATCTAATTTCGTCCTCGAAATCGTAAGTAATCACATCAGATAGCAAATAAGATACAATATGAAATGCATAACAGAAGCTAAACAGAAAACTCACATCAGGGAAATAATTCTGGGAATTTCTGTCTCATGTCTGATTCAGTCTCCCAGGTAGCTTCTTAAATGCCATGACGACTCCAGTGAACTTTCACAAGCGGAATAGTTTTCGTTCTGAGCTGTTTTTCTTTATGATAAAGAATCTGGATCGGCTTTTCAAAATTACTCAGTTTCTCATCAAGATCTGCCTCGTCTGGCTGAATAATATGAGAAGCATCAGGAAGATATTTTCGTAATAAGGATACATGAAAGACATCATGTATTCCAGATAGAGACGGAGGTAAAGCAAGTCGATATGCACGATCACCTATCTTTTCCAGAATTTCATAAGGACCGATGTAACGGGGAGACAACTTTTCTTTCTTGCCAAATCTGACAATGCCTCTGAAAGGAGAAATTTTCAAAAGTACTTTGTCTTCTTGCTCGAATTCTAGAGGTCGACGTCGAATATTCGCATATTTGGCTTGTCTGTCCTGAGCTGTCTTCATTCTGTTCTGAATCAGTTTCACTTTCACAGTCATATCTCTAATCATATCAGATCCAAACTCAGGTACTTCACAGATATCATCCCAATAAAGAGGGGATCTGCACTTCTTGCCATACAACGCTTCAAACGGAGCCATCTCTATACACTTTTTATAGTTGTTGTCGTACGAAAACTCACAAAGTGGCAATGATTCTTGCCAATTAGTGCCAAAAGCTAGCACTACAGCTCTAAGCATATCCTCCAATGTCTTAATATTCCACTCTGACTGACCGTCTGTCTGAGGATGATATGCAGTACTAAAATGCAATGTAGTACCCAGAGCTTGCTGTAGACTGTGCCAACCTTTCGACTCAGTGCATCAACTGCTGCATTCGATTTCCCTAGGTAGTATTTGATTTCACAATCAAAATCTTTCACTAAATCAAGCCATCTTCGTTGCCTCATATTCAGTTCTGACTGTGAAAATAGATATTTCAGGCTTTTGTGATCAAAATAAATTTCAAACTTCTCACCGTATAGGTAATGTCGCCAAATCTTCAATGCAAATATAATGGCAGCCAATTCAAGATCATGAATCGGGTAGCCAGTCTCATGTGTCTTTAACTGTCTCGAGGCATAAGCAATAACATGTTCTCGCTGCATCAAAACACAACCTAGTCCTATGTGAGAAGAATCACAATAAACAACAAAATCACCAATACCTGACGGGATAGTCAACACCGGAGCATTGGTTAATCTTTTCTTCAACTCCAGAAAACTGGATTCACACGCTTCTGACCAAACAAAAGGTGCATTCTTCTGGGTTAGCTGAGTTATCGTCTTCGCAATACTAGAGAAATCTCTGATGAATCGTCGATAATAGCCCGCTAAACCCATAAAACTGCGTATCTCTGGCACTGATGTCGGTCTAGGCCAACTAATCACGGCCTCAACTTTACTAGAATCAGCAGAAATACCATCTCCAGATATAATGTGTCCCAAAAATACCACCTGTCTCAGCCAAAACTCACATTTCGACAGCTTTGCATATGGTTTCTCAATTCTCAAAGTATTCAATACAATTCTCAAATACTCCGCATGATCAATCATATTCTTAGAATAAATCAGAATATCGTCAATAAAAATAATCATAAACTCATCAAGATATTTCTGAAATGTACGGTTCATCAAACCCATAAATACTGATGGAGCATTTGTCAAACCAAACGGCATGACGATAAACTCATAATGCCATACCTGGTTCTGAAAGCTGTCTTCGAGATATCAGAATCTCTGACTCTCAGCTGATGAAATCCCGATCTCAGATCGATCTTCGAATAAACAGAAGAACCCTGCAACTGATCGAACAAATCATCAATACGAGCCAAAGGGTATTTATTCTTTAGCGTAGCCTTATTCAGTTTCCGGTAGTCAATGCAAAGTCTCATTGAACTGTCCTTTCTGACAAATAATACTGGAGCACCCCAAGAAGAAACACTCGGTCTGATGTAACCCTTGGCCAATAAATCTTCTAACTACTCTTTCAATTCTTTCAATTCTATCGGTGCCATTCTGTATGGAGTTTTTGAGATAGGAACTGTACCTGGTAACAACTCAATGCTGAAATCTATCTCCCGAACTTGAGGCAAACCCGGAATTTCATCTGGGAAGACATCAGCAAACTCACATACCACTGGCAAATCTGCCAATGACGAGCTCGATTTCAGTACATCTACTGCATACACAAGGAATCCCTCTGCTCCTTTCTGTAATAATCGAGTCATAGATAAAGCAGATATCAAAAGAATTCTAGCTTTAGAACCCTTACCGTATAATTTCCATTCATCAGCCATCTCAGGTCTGAATCTCACAATCTTATGGAAACAATCTACTGTCGCTCTGTACTTGGTCAGCATATCAATACCGATAATGCAGTAAAAATCAGACAACCCAAGCACAATACAATCTAACTTAATCTCATGACCGTCATACCGCAGTATAAAAGATCTAACAGATGTCACTGATATAAGACCTCTCCCCAAAGGTGAAGAGACAGATACTACAGTAGATAATGACTCAACAGGCAAATCATGCATCAATGCAAATCGTTCAGAAATAAAAGTATGGGATGCACCCGTACCAATCAATACATAAACAGAGTAACTACAAAGAGAACAGTTACCTGCAACAAAATCATCTTGTGCTTCCTGTGCCTATTCTTCGGTCAATGCTAATACTCTGGCCTACTGTCTCGGAAGTTGGCTAACAGTCTGGCTTCCTCCTGGCCTTGGCTGTGATTGGGTAGGTGCTGGCTGGAAAGAGTGAACAGCAGATGATCTTTTATCAATCTGAGCCACTGATCCAGATGATTCTGCTCCCTGGGATCTTTGGGAACCTCGCTGTGGACAAACTCTATCAAAATGTCCCTGTTGTCGGCAGATGTTGCAACAACCAGACACTCCTTGGCATTGCTCTGTGGGATGTCTCCCTCCACAAGTTCTGCAATAGACCCCTGTATTACTCTGGCTCTGTCATGAACCACTGGAGCTGGATGAACTACTACCAGACTTCTTGAACTGTCTTCCTCGGGCTTTCAAATTATCTTTCCTTACACTGCTGCTACTGCCACTCTCAAATTTGGTAGGGGGTTGGTGAAATGGAACTGAAGGTTGTTGCTGTTTCGGTGCTGGGGCAACATATGAAGCTCCTTTCTGCCTAATCAGGCCGGTTTCTGCTCCTTTTGCTCTGTTCAGGGCATCAACAAAGTTATTCGGTCGCCCGACATTTACCAGTGTAAAGATCTCTGGATTCAGCTCATTAATGAACTGATCAGCAACAGCTTCATCATTCTCAGCAACATGCGGAGCAAATCGTAACAAGGTAGAGAATTTGGCCACATATTCTTTGATAAATATAAAAATTGTACATTAATTAAATGTTTTATAATATAAATTTATAGTTTTTATTTTATTAAATGTTTAAATAGTATATGTTTTATAATAAATTGTATAAAAAATAAGGTGTTGTGTAATTATAAGTTTTTACTATTTTTACAGGTTCGATAAAACAAGAATAAACTTGGCGTTGCAAATGGGATTAAGATGATTCTTAGACCTGTAGAAAGTTGATGATAATATCTACAATATTGTTGACAAGCATGAGATAAAAATCTTCTCACAATTGAGATCAAATTAAGCAACAAACAAAGTTACCAAAGGAGTGACAGTTTTACCATGCTCTACTATTTTGATCATATCTCTCAAACTACTTGGTCAAATGGTTAAAATAAAATACCACAATTCAAATAACTCAATTATCCACATGTATTATTTTATGTGGAGAAGCAAAATTGGATGGGAAGATTTTCAAAAGTGATGTGTATTAAAATATAATTTCTTGGAACACCAATGAAGACTTATGTGTAAAAAATAATATTTTATTTGTGGTTGTCTCCCCAAATTTGGCTATAAATAAGGGTGCATTGTAATGAATTGATATATCCCTCATTCTATGAATAAATCTTTGAGTTCATAATATTTCTCTCTTTATTTTTCCTTTATTTCATCATTTAAAAATAATTAGTATGTTAATTTCATATTCGAAGTTTTATACTTTGAATAATGAGTAGCTAACTTCCCAAGGTTGAGATGAAAAGGTGAAGCTCTTGGTATGATAATAAGGTTATTAAAAGGTAATAATCTATGTTTTATATTATTTAATCATTGTTTATTGTTTATGTTATATTTATTTGTTTAAGCATTTTTATACCCTACTTATAAGTGAGAGTTTTGATTTATTTTTGCTATATGTTACACTAAATTCTTGGTACCATTTAAATGTTTGTTTGGTTTTACCAACCATTTAAAGTGCATGCCTTGATTTATTATATATCAATATATCATATTATTAATTTCTTGGTACCATTTAAATGTTAGTTTGGTTTTACCAACCATTTAAAGTGGGAACCTTGATTTAGTGTTTACAAATATATATAGCACAATAAATACTTGACAACATTTATAAGTTTTGATATATATTTTATACTTATAAGAAAATAGTATATAACATAATATAAATATGATTATTTAATATATTGGAACCATTTGATTAAGTGGATTTCAATAATGTTCATTAATGTTAACTTTATTAAAATATCAAGAGTGGATCCTCTAATCTCAACTACTTAAATTAAAATTTGAACAATTAAAAATTACCAATTAAAGATTCAAACAATTAAAAGAAAAACAAAAAAAAAAACAAAAAGACATTGTAGTGGACTTGTAATTACCGTAGATTCCCTGTGGATACGATATCGGACTCACCGAATTATACTACTTGCGGACAACCTTCTATTGGGAATGCAACAATCAAAGTCACAACAAGTTTTTGGCGCCGTTGCCGGGGAAGTATAATTTAATTTCAAGTCTATTTAATTTTCTTTCTTTGAATTTTTTATTCTTTTTGTGTGTTTTTCTTCTTTTTATTTTGTATTTGCATGAGCATTATTTGGTCACGTACACTTAGTGTTCGACTCATTCGAAATAACCCTTTATTTTTACAAAACATGGCGGAAGAACCCATCCAGGAAAATGAAGATGAAATTCAATCTCAACATGATCATGATAGGCGAAGAACACTTAGAGATCACATGAATCCTACACGTACTAGTGTACCTTCATGTCTAGTTTTTCCTCCTGATGCATCTCATTTCAATTTTAAGCCTGGTGTTATCCAACTTTTACCCAACTTTCATGGCTTAGATTCTGAAAATCCATACATGCATTTACGAGAATTTGAAAAAGTGTGCAACGCATATAATGATCTAAATTGTAGCATGAACACCATTCGACTTAAGCTTTTTCCTTTTTCTTTAAAAGATAAAGCTAAAACTTGGCTACAAAATCTTAGATCGGGATCCATTCGAACTTGGGATGAATTGCAACAACAATTTTTGAAAAACTTTTTTCCATCTCATAGAACAAATTCTTTCAAAAAGCAAATCATCACTTTCACTCAAAAAAAAGGAGAAAATTTTTATCAGTGTTGGGATATAAAGAATTGCTTAATCTTTGTCCACATCATGGTTTTGAAATTTGGAGAGTTGTTTCTCAATTTTATGAAGGCTTAACACCTAAACATAGGCAAATGGTTGAATTTATGTGTAATGGAACATTTGAAGATAAAGATCCAAACGAGGCAATTGAGTATCTCGATTCATTAGATGAAAATGCTCAAAATTGGGACACTATAGGTACAATCGAACCATCAAACAAGATTCAATCTCCCACATCTGGTGGAGGTATGTACACCCTCAAAGATGAACATGATCTGCAAGCTAGATTTACCTCTTTGGCAAGAAAAGTTGAAGCACTTGAATTGAAAAAGAATGGTCAATTAAAATCTGTTCAAGAAATTACGTGTCACATCTGTGATACAAGTGATCATTCTACAAAAGATTGTCCCACTTTTTTTTCTTTTAAAGAATGTCTCCATGAACAAGCCAATGTTTTGAACAATTTCAAAAGGCCAAATTTTGAACTATTTTCTCAAAATTACAATCCAGTTTGGCGAAATCATCCAAATTTTAGTTGGAGGAATGATAATGCTGCACAATTTTCACAACCACATTTCAAAAATCAACAAAATTTTCAAAATTATGCACCTTATGTTCCTCCACCTAAAAAGAACTTGGAAGAAATATTGAGTTCTTTCATTGCAAAGCAAGAGTCTATCAATACTCAAACTGCTCAAACCATGACAAATTTGAAAGATACTCTTGCTAAATTTGCATTTGCACTTAATGTTCATGAAAAAGGTAAGTTTCTTTCACAACCACAGCCTAATCCCAAGGATCATCATTCACAAACCTGAACTTCTGGAACTCATCCGATGGATCAGGTAAAATCTGTTATTACCCTTCGCAGTGGTAAGGAAATAGAAAAATCCATTCTTGAACCTTGTGAAAATGATGATAAATCAACTCCAAAGGGTAAGGAAGTGGTACCCATAACTTGCGAAGAAGAGTATCAACAGATAGTGCCACCACCATTCCCTCATGCATTGAAAAATACAAAAAAATCAAATTTGAATTCTGATATATATGATATTTTTAAAAAATAAAAGTTAATATTCCTTGATTAGATGCAATAAAGCAAGTACCATCATATGCCAAATTTTTGAAAGACTTGTGCACCGTGAAAAGAAAATTGAATGTGAAAAAAAAAAAGCATTTTTAGCCGAACAAGTAAGTGCAATTATTCAAAATAATAATAATTTGAAATACAAAGACCCTGGTTGTCCTAATATTTAATGTATTATTGGAGAACGAAAGATTAAAAAAGCCTTGCTTGATCTTGGAGCTAGTGTGAATCTACTTCCATATTCAGTTTATCAAGAACTCAATTTAGGTGAGTTAAAACCTACTTCGGTAATACTTTTACTTGCCATATATCTGTTAAAGTGCCAAGAGATATGGTAGAAGACGTGCTAGTCCAAGTTGATAACTTTGTATATCATGTCGATTTCATAGTTTTAGATACACAACCTATCGAAGCTTGTAATGCAATTCCTGTAATTTTGGGTCGTCCATTTTTAGCAACTTCTAATGCTCTTATAAATTGCAGGAATGGAATAATGAAGTTGTCATTTGGTAACATGACCTTGGAGCTTAATGTTTTTAATCTTTGTAAGCAACCACATGACAAAGGAGATGAAAGTGAAGATGAAAATCTTATTGAAACTCTTGTGGAAGAAAACATTCAAGAAGGGAGTACTCGTGACCAATTAGATATTTGTTCAATTGATACTGTTAAAAAAAATATTGAAATTGATCTTGATGATTTTATCAGGTATCACTCGTTACCAAGATCAGAGAAAGAATTTGAGGCAAAATATGAGAACAAAGATGAACCACCCATATTGGAGTTAAAATCTTTGCCAGAAGAATTGAAGTATGCATTTCTTGGAGAAGATGAAACATATCCGGTGGTAATTTCTTCCAAACTAGCAAGTGATCAAGAAGGTAAATTAGTTGATATGCTTAAAAGACATAAAAATGCAATTGGTTGGACATTAAAAGATCTCAAGGGCATTAATGCACTAATTTGCACTCACAAAATTCATTTAGAAGAAAATGCTAAAACATCTCAACAACCACAAAGGAGACTAAATCCGCACATGAAAAATGTTGTGAAAACTGAAGTTCACAAACTATTTGATGTTGGAATTATCTATCATATTTCTGATAGTAAATGGATAAGTCCAACACAAGTAGTTCCAAAAAAATCTGGTATCACAGTGATAAAAAATGAAAAAGGTGAATTGTTAACAAGTCAAGTCTTATCTAGTTGGCGTATGTGTACTGATTACAGAAAATTAAATGATGCCACTAGAAAAGATCATTTTCCATTATCATATTTGGATCAAATTTTAGGAAGAGTGGCAGGTCATCTCTACTACTGTTTTCTTGACGGATATTTAGGTTATTTTCAAAATCTCATTGCACTTGAAGATCAATAAAAAAACTACATTCACACGTCCTTTTGGAACATTTGCATTCAGAAGGATTCCATTTGGTTTATGCAATGCCCCAGCAACATTTCAAATATGTATGCTAAGCATTTTTAGCGACATGGTTGAGAATTGTTTGGAGATTTTCAGGGATGATTTAACTATTTTTGGGAGTACATTTGATAATTTTCTTGAAAATTTAGAAAAAGTTTTAAAAAGATGTGAGGAAAAAGGTCTTATTTTAAATTGAGAAAAATGTCATTACATGATTAATTCTGGGATTGTTTTGGGACATATTGTGTCATCTCATGGAATTGGAGTTGATAAAGCAAAAGTTGATGTCATTGCCAATTTACCCCCTCCAAAAACCATTAAAGAAATTTGATAAAATCATTCGACATTTAACATCAGCTCCTATCATGCAACCTCCTGATTGGTCTTTACCATTTGAAATCATGTGCGATGGGAGTGATTATGCAGTCGGTGCAGTATTGGGTCAAAGAAGAAACAGTAAGCCTTATGTGATATATTATGCAAGTAGAACTTTAAACAATGCTCAAATGAATTATTCCACAACTGAAAAAGAACTACTTGCTGTAATATTTGCATTAGATAAATTTCGTTCTTATTTGATTGGATCAACGACTATTGTGTTTACTGATCATTCTGCGATTAGATATTTGTTGACCAAACAGGATGCAAAGCCACGACTGATACGATGGATTTTGTTGCTCCAAGAATTTGACATTGTGATCAAAGATAAAAAAGAAACCGAGAATGTTGTAGCCGATCATTTATCGAGACTAGTAACATGATCATCTTCTGAAATGACACCAATTAACGATAATTTTCCTGATGAACATCTATTTTCAGTTACTACTACACCTTGGTTTGCTAACATAGTAAATTTTCTTGTGACAGGAAAAATGCCACCGCAATGGAGTTCTCAAGATAAAAGAAAATTTTTGAATGAGGTAAAAAACTTTTATTGGGATGATCCGTATCTGTTCAAGTATTGTCCGGATCAAATTTTTCGGCGTTGCATACCCGACAATGAGGTAAGTAGTGTCATTAAATTTTGTCATTCAGAAGCATGCGGAGGACATTTTTCTTCAAAGAAAACTGCTGCAAAAATCTTGCAGTGTGGATTTTACTGGCCCACTTTGTTTAAAGATACCCACGAAATCTGCAAGATCTGTGAAAATTGTCAAAAATTGGGTGCGATTTCAAAAAGAAACATGATGCCTTTGAACCCTATAATTGAAATTAAAATCTTTGACTGTTGGCGAATTGATTTTATGGGACCTTTTCCACCTTCGTTTGGATACTTGTATATTTTAGTTGCAGTTGATTATGTTTCCAAATGGATAGAGGCAATTCCATGTCGAACAAATGATCATAAAATCGTCATCAAATTTTTAAAAGAAAATATTTTTAGTAGATTTGGAATTCCTCGAGCCATGATAAGTGATATGTGAACTCACTTTGTTAATAAACCATTTGCTTCGTTGATGAAAAAATATGTTATTACTCACAAAGTAACTACGCCTTATCAAACAAATGGACAAGTTGAATTAGCTAATAGGTAGATAAAGCAAATTTTGGAAAAAACTGTTAACCCCAATAGAAAAGATTGGTCTCTGCAACTTAATGATGCACTTTTGGCATATCGAACAGCTTTTAAAACATAATTGAATATGTCTCTCTATAGGTTGATTTACGGAAAATTTTGTCATTTGCCTGTGGAATTGGAACATAAAGCTTATTGAGCGATCAAAACTTTTAATTCAAGCATGGATGATGCCAACAAATTGCGCAAATTGCAACTTAATGAACTTGATGAACTCAGAAATGACTCGTATGAGAATTCAAGGATTTATAAAGCAAAAATCAAATCATTTCATGATAAAACAATTCTTAGAAAATATTTTGAGATTGATAAAAAAGTTTTGCTTTATAATTCGCAACTTCACATATTCCCAGGAAAATTACGATCAAGATGGACATGTCCATATGTTGTAAAACATGTGTATCTTTATGGAGCTTTGGACATTGAAAATCCAAAAAATGGTGATGTTTTTAAAGTAAATGGACAAAGGCTTAAACCATTTTTAGAAAATGAAATCTTTAAAGAAGAATTTATTTCCCTTTCCGATCCTTGATTTTTTGTATTGCAATTAATTTTGTTTGTTTTTATTTCAGGTTTCCTTAATCTTTTTATTTTCTCGGTTAAATGGCAGATAACGGTACTCCGTGGCTCTCATCGTCGGTTTAATCAGTTTTCCACAATTGCTGATACAAAAAAAAATCATTTCTTTTCTTTTCAAAATGGATGAAATTCTCTCAAAAATTTGTAAATATTTTCCCTCTGTTTTTGAAAATGTTCTAAGAAAAATTTATGCAGGTAGGTGTGAAAGATTGAGATTGTTAATGCGAAAAGGAATTCCAGAAGATATTCGTCTTGTAATAGAAGCTAAGGTCCGATTAGGAGGAGAAGTTCAACAGTCATTACTCATTCGGTATATGCCTGGATTACGAAAAAGTACTTATGCGAAAAAACGAAGGGCCAAAAGTTTAGGGATTTGTCATAAATGTGCAAGATGAACTTGTGACAAACAATGCAGATCTTTGGGACATGTTTCCACTAACAGAGAAGATAAAATTGGCTTCATTAAGAATGGGCTGAGTAATGAGTCTTTAGATAACATCTTATTGACTCTTGAGACGCATTCTAGTGGACACGTGCATATTGAACTTCTCCGTTTATGGAAACAATTCCAAGACGAGCGTCATTTTAATAGTCTTGGGAATCCGACTAAAAAAGACCCTGTTTGCCAATTTATAAGAAAATTGGATGGGAAGCATATCCTAGACTCATAGAAGGCGTTGAAGCCGTTTCTGGACGTAAAACCAGAGGAAAATTGTGAGCCACAATCACATTACTGTTTATATGCATGTGTGTTATTATTGTTTTTACTGTTTATTCTGTTTACAATTGTGACCCATAGTTTTGTCATGATAACATATAACCCCTATAAAATCTCTCATCTTTCTCTCTATTTTCGCAGATCAAAAAGAAAGTAAAAACATGGCTGGATCCTCTGCACAAACATTGAAAAATATTTGTGTATTTTGTGGGTCGAGTTCTGGAAAAAATGAAGTGTTTGTAGAAGCAGCAAATAATCTTGGAAAGATATTGGCTGAGAAAAAAATTCACTTGGTATATGGGGGAGGTAATATTGGGTTAATGGGATCTGTTTCAACATCTGCATATCTTGGAGGTAGTCAGGTTTTGGGTATTATTCCTACAGCTTTAGCTGAAGGAAATATTACAGGTGTTACGATTGGGGAGGAATTAAAAGTTTCTTCAATGTATGAAAGAATCACCAAAATGATTGAAAATTCTGATGCTTTTATCGCATTACCAGGTGGTTTTAGTACATTAGAAGAAATTTTTCACACTATTTCTTGGGCACAACTTAATATCCATAATAAACCTGTGGGCTTGTTGAATATCAATAATTTTTATGACAGTTTGTTGACATTTCTTGATAAAGCTGTGGAACAGAATTTCATTTCAGAAAATTCACGAAGAATGCTCATCTATGCTTCGACTGCCGACCAATTAATTGATGATTTGGAAGCTTTTGTTCATAAACCTGATCCGATGATAGCAAAGATCAATTGGTCGCAATCAAGCAGTAAGAAAAGAAAGTTGGATCATTGATTCAAAAGTCGTGGATTGGTTTGCGTTTGTTTCAGTTTGTTATCTTCAATAAAATTCAAGGTGATATCTCTTTCATTATGTACTCTTTATTAATAGTTATTTTGACATTAGGGACAATGCCATATTCTGTTTGGGGGGAGAACAAACTTATAAAAAAAAAAATTAAAAAAAAATTAAAAAAATAAAATATATATATATATATATTTAAAAAAATATATTATTTTAAAATAAAACATTGTTTATTGTTTGTATCTTAGTAATTTTTGCAAAAATATCATACATTACATTTTTGAAAGGTTTAAATTAGAACATGTATTAATCTATTCAAGGATGTTTAAATTTTTATTTGAAAAAATGTCAATTTTAATATTCTGATCAATATAAAAATATGATTTATGAAATTTTTTTAGTGATTAACCATTGTGATAAAATCAGGTATTAAAGTATATGGCCCAAGATATACCTTATAAGACTGCCTAAAATTTTAAACTCACACATATTTTTTGAGTGAGTGGAGAGGACTGAGAAAACAGCTTTCGAGCTTTTATCGATCATGAGAGAGGCTATCTATTGTTTAGATCTTGAGTTCTTATTTTGAAAAAAAAAATTGATATTTCATGAAGAAAAAAAAAGATGTTGAATATCTATGTAATTTTTAAGTTATATGCTACGACCCATTTATCTCTCATAAAAGAAAAAAAAGAGAAATTTATTGTACAATTTAAATAAATATGTGGTCAAGAAGCATAAACTTAGTCTGATTCCATGATTTTATGAAAACAAAAAAAAAGATCAGGAAAAAATATATAATAAGAACAACTAGATTTTGAATCAATGGATTTCCTATCTTTTGATTAGTTTGGCTCGTTTGTTTGTTCGCATTCTGTAAACCATTTTCCTGCGTATTTATCTGTATTACAACTCCATGAGAGAAATCGTTCCCATAAATTGAAAATTTTTTTAACCCGTGAGGATATGGAGTTGAGACTCTTACTAGGAATTTCTGAAGGCCATGTACATTTAACTACCTGAAAATAAGCTTTGAATTGATCAGCTCAGATTATTTCATAAATTATAATTATGATGATCTTCATATAATTTTGACAGTTTTCAAATTTAATTTAAACACTTGGATAATTCCGATTAAATTTATATTTAAATTAATCAATATGTTTTGTATTGCTATTAACGCTTAAATGTGGGGGGTTGTACATTAATTAAATGTTTTATAATATGAATTTATAGTTTTTTGTTTTATTAAATGTTTAAATATTATATGTTTTATAATAAATTGTATAAAAAATAAGGTGTTGTGTAATTAAGCAACAAACAAAGTTACAAAAGGAGTGGCAGTTTTACCATACTCTAGTATTTTGACCATATCCCTCAAACTACTTGGTCAAATGGTTAAAATAAAATACCACAATTCAAAAAACTCAATTATCCACATGTTTTATTTTATGTGGAGAAGCAAAATTGGATGGGAAGATTTTCAAAAGTGATGTGTATTAAAATATAATTTCTTGGAACACCAATTAAGACTTATGTGTAAAAAATAATATTTTATTTGTGGTTGTCTCCCCAAATTTGGCTATAAATAGAGGTGCATTGTAATGAATTGAGATATCCATCATTCTATGAACAAATATTTGAGTTCATAATATTTCTCTCTTTATTTTTCTTTTATTTCATCATTTAAAAATAATTAGTATGTTAATTTCATATTCGAAGTTTTATACTTTGAATAATGAGTAGCTAACTTCCCAAGGTTGAGATGAAAAGGTGAAGCTCTTAGTATGATAATAAGGTTATTAAAAGGTAATAATCTATGTTTTATATTATTTAATCATTATTTATTGTTTATGTTATATTTATTTCTTTAAGCATTTTTATACCCTACTTATAAGTGGGAGTTTTGATTTATTGTTGATATATGTTACACTAAATTCTTGGTCCCATTTAAATGTTTGTTTGGTTTTACCAACCATTTAAAGTGGATGCCTTGATTTATTATATATCAATATATCATATTATTAATTTCTTGGTACCATTTAAATGTTAGTTTTGTTTTACCAACCATTTAAAGTGGGAACCTTGATTTAGTGTTTACAAATATATATAGCACAATAAATATTTGACAACATTTATAAGTTTTGATATATATTTTATACTTATAAGAAAATAGTATATAACATAACATAAATATGATTATTTAATATATTGGAACCATTTTATTAAGTGGATTTCAATAATGTTCATTAATGTTAACTTTATTAAAATATCAAAAGTTGATCCTCTAATCTCAACTACTTAAATTAAAATTTGAACAATTAAAAATTACCAATTAAAAATTCAAACAATTAAAACAAAACAAAAAGACATTGTAGTGGACTTGTAATTACCGTAGCTTCCTTGTGGATACGATATCGGACTTACCGAATTATACTACTTGCGGACAACCTGCTATTGGGAGTGCAACAATCAAAGTCACAACATTCTTCAATGTTCAGATTACCCTGTCTCAGATTGGCAAACTCTGCACCCTTGTCTTTTCTGTACGATACTGGGAAAAACCTTTGATAAAATTCAGTCTTAAAGATTTTCCAGGTAATGACTGTACCTCGATGCTCCAAAGCCCTCTTTGTCGTAAGCCACCAATTCTTTGCAACGTCATGCAACTGGTGCCCAATCAGTCTAACTCTTCGCTCATGTGTGTAATCAAGTGAATCAAAGAGCATCTCAATGTCATCAAGCCAACTCTCACAGTCAACAGAATTCTCAGTGCCCTTCATAGTCGGCGGTTTAAATGACTGGAATCTCTTCAGCAGTGTTTCCATCGGGGTCGCTGTAACATCTATCTGAGTACCTGAGGTACTACCCTGTTCTGCGGCTCTTCGAGGAGGCATATCTGATTATCAAAACGGTTAGTAATCAAATTTGACAAATCTGTCTAATCATCATACCTCTGATCAAGAATCGTTTCTGATTCATTCTCAATAGTACATGTTTCCAATCAAATCAGATAATCAAGTAACAAGTATTTTCTAAAGCAATAAAACATGCTATCATATCATAGAAGCATGGAAAGAAAATCAATCTACCCCGCTCACTCGCTTCTATCTTACAGTTCTGGTTCTATCTCAGGCTCAAGAACCTACTGCTCTAATACCACATGTTGTGGGTACCCGGACGCTAATTCATTTTCTTAATCATTATTAGGATAAAATGTAACAATTAAGTAAACTGGGTCATAAAATTTTTTTTTAAAAATACATGAGTGCGCAATATATGAAATAAATCTTATTTCATTTACGAGATCAACGTCTAGATCAAAAATACAATTCTTGTACATAACAACTACTGCTCATTCACTACATATCAGGTAATGACAACAACTCTATTTCTCGGTCCGAATCTCCACACTAATCTCAATCTCTCATCCTCTTCTCGACCCTGATCTTGTCCCACCTGTTGTCGTGCACACATACAAACACAGCAACAGCCGGATAAGTCCGGTGAGAAATATATTCCCAGTATAAACAACATATACATGCAATCATATAACAGATATAAAAGCATATAACAGTTATCAATTACATGTATCATAATCTGAAAGACATGAATCGATATAAAACTGTAAATCAAACTCTGGACTCATAATCTCTGACTCGACTCTTCTCTAATCTAAAGATCCCGGTCGAATAAGAACGCAACCTTCTCCCACCTACTCTCTCAGCTAGATGGTGGTACGTTCTTATTCCAAGACTTTGGCATTCTATATCAAATTTCTGCAATAAGAGTCGATCTACTCCTAAGCACATCGACATCGATACACCAAAAGTCCAGTGTCTTGGCGGCTCTGCCAAAGACTAGGCACATCTGCCCAAGATTCTAAATCATGCTTTGCTATAAATCAATATACTAAGCATATCAATCTCATGAATTGCAAACATCAATGCAATAAAATAAAGTATGTGGTTTTGGGAAAACTCAAGTCGAAGCTCACTCGAGTCATATCTTCTCGGGTTAACATTGATTTATACCTTTCTTTTCGTAGATCAATCCGATCAATGAAATCAATATCAATCTGGTTCTGCTCGTTCTTTGAAGTCGTCAATACCCACTCTAGAATGACATATTTGAGAAGTACAATCTCAATATACCCAGCAATATCATATCAGCATATACAAATCATAATTCATAATCAATCAACAAACTCAATCTGATACCAAATCTGTATAATCTCAATCAAATTCAATCTGAAAATGATAACAATTTAATACGGTAACCGTTCTTCGATCTGCTTTATATTATACAGTGCCAAAAGTGTGAAGTAAATCGAGGATCACGATCTGATACAATCGATTTCGGCACTCCATGCAATCTGACCACTTCTCTGACATAAATCTCTGTCATTTGGTCATATCTGTATGTCATATTGTAAAGAATAAAACATGCTGATTTGGTCAATCTGTCAATAACGACCCAAATCGCATCACAAACTCGGGAGGATCGCGGTAACTGCGTCACAAAATCCTTGGAAATGTGATCTCATTTCCATTCTGGGATAGATAAGCTATGCAGTAGACCTCCTGGTTTCTTTCTTTCAGCTTTCACCTGTTGGCAATTCAGACATTTTGACACAAAATCTGTGACGTCTGATTTCATCTGTTTCCACCAAAACTATGTCTTCAAATCATTGTACATCTTTCTGCCACCTGGATGAATGCTAAAACGAGTACATTGTGCCTCTGACAAAATCTGCTGTCTTACAATACTCTCAGGAACAGATAATATCAGTCATTTTAGGATTTCTTCAATATCATAATTTCGAATCATAGCTAAATATAAGAAAACTTACGTCTTTGTGAAGCCTTTGTTGAGGGGAACACAGTTCTGAACTCGGATCGAAGATCGGACGGACGGATCTTGTATAACACTCAAATTCTTAAAGGAAAAGCAGGAGGATTTTTCTATGGAATTTCGATCTTCTCATCTTCAAATCTGAAGGAATGGCCAATGGGACCCTCCAATAAGTCTATTGGAATTGGCTCTGTATCAATGGAATATCATGCATGGCAAGGATAGGTGGCTCCCTCATGGTGCAGCACGTCGCGCGCATATGTGGGACCATCATAGGCGCATATGCGCGAGACCTACTGGTCCCTGTGCATCAAAATCTTCTGCTCGCGCATATGCGAGCCCTGACCCCGAACATATGCGCAAGACCTACAGTCTCGGTACTTGTCCAGTTCACTAGCTCGTGCATATGCGCCCCCTCTTCTCGCGCATATGCGCGAGGTTCTCTGCCATGCTCGCGCATATGCGCGCCTCGTGTCACGCATATGCACGAGGGCTTCTGTCTTCGCACATATCTCATGTCTTCTCTTGTTTTCCGTGGTCTGGTCCTTTCCGTCTATAATCACATCAAGTATCAATTAATCATTTCAGATTACAATAATAAAATCTCGGGCATTACATCTCAGCAAGTGCTAGATGATACTGTGCCTATCTAAAATACGGTGCCTTGGAGATTGGCACAGTATCTCGCATCAACTCAATAGCAAACTTCACATCTCTCTTGGGTGAAACTCGAGAAACTTCATCAGGGAACACATATGGAAAGTCCTTGACAACTTCGACATCTTCAATCGATTGACTGCCAGCGTCGGGTACGGATATAACACTGGCAAGAAAACCTTGGCAGCCCTTCCGAATAAGCTTCCTTGCATGCATGCAAGAAATGATGCGCGACATCTATCGATTCCACATAGTCTCGAATATGAACGATTTCCCGTTGGGCGGTGTAATAGATACTCATGACCTCTGTTGGAAATCGATAGTAGCTCCGTTCAGTGTGAGCCAATCCATGCCAAAAATAATGTCGAACTCGGGGCATCGGAAACACGATAAGGTCCGCTCGAACGACATTCTTCTGTAATTTTAGCTCCATATCCTTAACCATGCTTGTAGAGATCATATGGTCGCCCGAAGGCACTGTGACTCTGAATCTCGACTCCACGTCCTCCGGTAAGATTTCGAATCGTTTCACAAAGGATTAAGATATGAAAGAATACGTGGCTTCTGAATCTAGCAAAACGTAGGAAGCTACACTCGCTAACAATATTCTTCCTATGATAATAGTTGCATTATACTCAAACAAGGCCATCAATTCGAAAATTATTATCATCTAGGCCCTTCTAGTTTCCCATATTATCAAATTATCCCTAATGTCTCAAACATATTGCAAAACGGCCCTTTTTTATTTTCGAAAATTGACAAATGGCCCTCAAAATTTTTTACTTATTGCAATTTAGTCCCCAATAATTCTAAATATGTCCAATCTACCCTCAATAATTCAAAAATTGCTAATTAATCCTTTAAATCTAAATTGACATAATTCAGTCCCTAAATTCTCAATCCTCCTCGAGCACCTGTGAAGCAGCATCCGGGGGTGGTAGATGTATCTTCTCACGCCTCTCTTCCTGCCTCTCCCCCTCAGTACTCATGGAAATTACACGTCTGGGAGGCATCATTGTACATGCAGTCCAAACCACGTAACCCACATGCATTTAAATTTTAAATTACATCTATGCTCTTAATTCATGTATCATAAAAGCATTTAAAACTCAGCATATAAATCTTAAAGTAGTAAAACTCACAGACTTGAGGCGCGACTTCTCAAGCTTCTCATAGTGGCAGGAACACAACCCTTTCGGGATCCTTCGCTCTGATGCCAACTGAAATGTTCCTTCCTTTTTATAAAAATTTTCCTCCAACTTGAAAACCATCAACATAAAAACTAATATTTAAAACCCTCAAATGCAAAAAGATCCATAAATCGTCAACCACAAAATCGTTGGTCAATTTTTAAAATAATCCCAAAACTAAAATTCAAAATAAATCATAAAATCTTTAAATAATAATCCTCAAAATCTTTACTTTAAAACTTTAAATACAAAACTATGCGGAAAAATAAAAGTCCCTCGGGATGGTACTTTCGGACCCAATCCACTTAAGCGTTAATGCCTCTCTCAAAATCATCGTCGCCTGCGACCATCCAAATCTAGTGAGTCCATTGATTCAGCATGTTCTAACCATATGTAACAGATAATACATATATAGGCACATGCAGCTTTAAAACGAATCTTTTAAGAAAATAAGCTGGCGTAAAAACTCGTAATCATATATTATATCATAAATAATTAGATCATAAAACTTTTCATCATCGTATATCATTTTTGGGTGAAATTTGATCCTGAAAAGTGAATATCATATATCATATCTGTAATGCCTGAGATTTTATCCTGTTAATCTGAGATGAGTATTTGATTGATTGATATGATTATAGACAGAGCACGTCGAGATTGGATTGGAATTATTGAGTTGTGAATATGTGCGAGGACAGAACGTCTCGTGCATATGCGCGGCTGGTCGAGCTGTGCGGTTCCAAGAAGTCCTGATGCAAAGACCTCGCGCATGTGCGCGAGATAAGGCACGCATATGTGCAAGGCAGTCGATTTAAAATGTGCCTAGACGAAGGTCTCGCGCATATGCGCGAGATAAGGCGTGCATATGCGCGAGCAGCTTGACTTGCCATGCGCCGAGACAGAATGTCTAACGGATATGTGCCGAGGGAGGTCGCGCATATGCGCAAGACGTGCAGACCAAAGAATAAGCCATGTGTCCTTACCATGCATTGATATGGGTACACCTCTCCATTCCTCTATCATTTCTCAGCTGAAGAACGAAAATCTCTGAAAGAAGCATCCTCAACTCCAAAGTACTTGAGAAACTTGATTGTGCAATATCTAACCATCCGATTTTCAATCCAAGTTTAGATTCTTGCTCTTCTCATTACTAGCTACCAAAGGATGTAAGTATTATTATGTTCTTGCTTGATTTGGAAATATAATGTTGGGGAAATTAGATTTTGAGCTATATGATATGTTCTTGATATGTTGAGATACGTAGAATCAAAACCAGATCGAAGAAATGAGATCGTATGAGATTGTTATGCATTTCAGCATATTTGTGGTTGGAATCATACAGATTTTGTGACTTGTATATGATATTTGTTGATGAGGATGAATTATGGTTATTGATTATTAATGTTTGAGTTGACCTGTATCGCGAGATTACGCCGTTATGCTGTCGAAATATACCGAGATTGAACATTGATCCATATGTGTGTTCCATTGAGTTAGAGGTTGATATAGTACATTTATACAAGTCATTGCAGATTTGTGTTGACATATTTGATATCGAGATTTCAAGACTTCGACTTATTCAACCGAGACTACGACAAGAAAGGTATAAAGCAATGTTGATTCGGGATTGCACAACTCGAATTAGATCCGATTTGAGTTTCCCAAAATCACATACTAGATTGTTTTAATTTGATACGGTTATACTTTGTCTATTGAATTATAGCAATGTACATGAGATAGGTTAGCCTTGGTAGAATTGCCAAGTACTAGATGTTTGGTGGTATCGAAGCATAGGAGAAGATCGATTCTGATTGTAGATATTCGATATAGACAGGACCGAAGTCTAGGAATAAGACGTACCGCCACCACGATTGGAAGAGTAGGTGGGAGACTTGTTACGTCTTATTCACACAGGGATCCCTAGACTTAGATATGAGTCGAGTCAAAGAATAAGAGTCAAAGAGTTTTATCCGTAACTGATATATGTTTTATTATCTTGTGTTTATTTGCATGACATGCATGTATACATGTTTTATACTAGGATTTGTTCTCATCGGAGTATCCGGCTGTTGTTGTGTCTATATGTGTGCATGACAACAGATGGGACAGGATCAGGGTCACGCAGAGGATGAGAGAGCGAGGTTAGAGTGGTGATTATGGGCATAGCAGAGGAACTAGTAGTGTTTACATTTGATATATAATGTGTAATAAACTCTAGTTTGTACGATTTGAATGGAACCAGACGTGTATCTACTTTTGTTACAATAAAATAAAGATGTCGTTTGTGTATGATTTATATACAATTGTTTTTGTTATTAAAAAAAAATTTTGACCCACATTTTCTAGCAAAGATCCACTTAATCCCAAAGATAATTGAGTTAGAGCCCGGGTCCCCACAACAGGTGGTATCAGAGCAGTAGGTTCTGTAGACTAAATTAGAAGAGAGTGAGCGGGGTAGATCGAGTCGTCTTCCTTGATTTTGTGATGTTAGCATGCTATTCATTGTATGTTGATTTACATATGTTCTATATGAGAGCATGTTTCTTGTTGTAATACATGTCTACCTGTTTATGTGATTTGATTGCGACATGTTTTAAGAACGAAATGAATCAGAACCGATTCTGGATCAGAGGTATTTTATCAGAGGAGGACTGAGGCAGATTGTATAGATTGTGTACTAAGCCGGTTGATAAGCAGATATGCCTCCTCAAAGAGCAGCAGTGCCTGTGCGTCCGGTGCCAGAACAGGGCAGTACTTCGAATGACCCTATAGATGTTACTGCAACACCGATGAAGACACTACTGAAACGGTTTCAATCCTTTAAACCGCCGACACTGAAAGGTACTGAGAGTGCTATTGATTGCGAAAGATGGTTAGATGACATCGAGATGTTATTTGAGTCCCTTGACTATACCGATGAGCGTCGAGTGAAGTTAATTGGGCATCAACTACATGAAGTCGCAAAGAATTGGTGGTTTACCACAAAGAGAGCGTTGGAGCATCGTGGCACCGAGATCACTTGGAAAGTCTTTAAAGTAGAGTTTTATCAACGCTTCTTTCCCGTGTCATACAGGAAATATAAAGGTGCTGAATTTGCCAATCTGAGACAGGGACAGTTGAATATCGAAGAATATGTGGCAAAGTTCTCGACATTGCTCAGATTTGCTCCTCACGTTGCAGAGAGTGACGAGGCCGTTGCAGATCAGTTTATCAATGGCTTGAATCATGATATCTTTACCTTGGTGAACACCGGCAGACCAAACAACTTTGCAGATGCCTTGAACCGAGCCAAGGGAGCGGAAGCGGACCTGATTAAGCAACGAGGATTATCGTATGCTGCTCCAATTCCGAGACTCTCACAACTCTCTTTTCAATCACTTCCCAGATTCGAGAGAGGTTGTAGTAGTAGTGGCAAGAAAGATCAACTGAAAGCTCGAGGAAAACAGTTCAAGAGATCAGAGGGCAGTTCGTCGAGCTCCAGTGGGTCACGACAGAAAGGTCCTGGCCAGAGTACAGAGTATACAGGTGTGTATTGCAGTGCTTGTGGAGGCAGACATGCCACTGAATAATGTCAGGGCGTGATGGGTCGTTGCAATATCTGCAGACAGCAAGGACACTTCGCCAGTGTTTGTCCACAGAAAGGGGTACAGCAAGCTCAGAGTGTAGGAGCATCTGGTTCTGTAAATCAGCCTGAGAGGCAAGCCTTGTCTGTTCATTCCTTTCAGCCAACCCCTACACAGACCCAACCCCGAGCCAGAGGTAGCCAGACAGTGAGCCAGCCTTCTAGACAGCAGGCTCGAGTATTTGCACTGACAGAAGAGCAGGCCCAAGATGCACCAGATGATGTGATTGCAGGTAACTGTTTTGTTTGCGGCTATCCTGCCTATGTATTGATAGATACAGGTGCATCTCATACATTCATATCAGAACGCTTTGCATTGTTCCACTCATTTCCTGTCGAGTCATTAGCTACTGTAGTGTCTGTCTCTTCTCCTTTGAGAAGTGGTTTGATATCCGTGACATCGGTTAGACATTGTATACTACAATTTGAGGGTAATGAGATTGATTTAGATTGCATTGTGCTTGGGTTATCTGATTTTGATTGTATTGTCGGTATCGATATGTTAACCAAGTACAGAGCCACTGTAGATTGTTTACAGAAGGTTGTCAGATTCAAACTAGAGATGGCAGATGAGTGAAAATTCTACGGTAAAGGTTCCAGATCTCGGATTCCTTTAATATCAGTATTATCTATGAGTCGATTGTTACACAAAAGAGCAGAGGGATTCCTTGTGTATACAGTAGATTTACTGAAATCGAGCCCTACCTTTGCAGAATTGCCAGTGGTATGTGAATTTGCTGATGTGTTCCCAGATGAGATTCCAGGGTTACCTCCAGCATGAGAGATAGAGTTTAGCATTGAGCTTATTCCAGGTACAGTTCTGATTTCTAGAGCTCCGTACCGAATGGCCCAATCGAATTGAAAGAATTTAAAACTCAGTTAGAAGATCTATTAGCCAAGGGATACATCAGACCGAGTGTGTCTCCTTGGGGAGCTCCCGTACTGTTTGTTCGAAAGAAAGATGGTTTGATGAGACTTTGTATTGACTACCGGCAACTGAAGAAAGCAACGGTAAAGATCAAATACCCATTGCCTCGTATCGACGATTTATTTGATCAGTTGCAGGGTTTTTAAGTGTATTCCAAGATCGATCTGAGATCTGGATATCACCAGCTGAGGGTCAGAGATTATGATATACCGAAGACAGCTTTCAGAACCAGGTATGGACATTATGAGTTTATTGTCATGCCGTTTGGTTTGATGAATGCTCCAGCTGTTTTTATGGGTCTAATGAACCGAGTGTTTCAGAAATATCTCGATGATTTCGTGATTATTTTTATCAATGATATTTTGATTTATTCGAAGGATATGATTGATCATGCTGAGCATCTGAGAACTGTACTGCGAATTCTAAAAACTGAGAAATTATATGCGAAACTGTCCAAATGTGAGTTCTGGTTGAAACAAGTTATGTTTCTGGGGCATATTGTTTCTGGAGAGGGTATTTCGGTTGATCCTAGTAAGGTTGAGGCTGTGATTAGTTAGCCTAGACCGAATTCAGTGCCAGAGATACGTAGTTTTATGGGTTTAGCCGGGTACTATCGACGATTCATCAAATATTTCTCCAGTATTACGAAGCCGATTACTCAGTTGACTCAGAAGAATGCGCCTTTTGTTTGGTCAGAGGCATGTGAGTCTAGCTTCTCAGAGTTGAAGAAGAGATTGACCAGTGCTCCTGTATTGACGATCCCTTCAGGTACTGGTGATTTCGTTGTATATTGTGATGCAGCTCACAGAGGATTGGGTTGTGTGTTAATGCAGCGTGGGCATGTCCTTGCTTATGCCTCGAGACAGTTGAAATCACATGAAACTCGTTACCCAATTCATGATCTCGAATTGGCGATCATTATATTTGCACTGAAGATATGGCGACACTATCTATTTGGTGAGAAGTTTGAGATTTATTCTGATCATAAAAGTTTGAAATATTTGTTTTCACAGTCATAACTGAATATGAGACAGCGAAGATGGCTTGATCTGCTGAAAGACTTTGATTGCGAGATCAAGTATTATCCAGGAAAATCAAATGCAGCAGCAGATGCCTTGAGTCGAAAAGTATGTGCTTTATCCTTATCGACGATAGGTATTTCTAATTTGATTGAGAATTGGTGTTTGTCTGGATTAGTATTTGATACATATTGTAGATCATTGCGACTTGCTGCGATTCAAATGGAACCAGATCTGATTGTTCGCATTAAAGAAGCACAGAAAAATGATCAGAATGTTCAGAAGTCGATTCAGATGGTCAGATCGGGACATCACTCAGAATATCAGGTACATGATCATGTTCTATATGTAAATAACCATCTTGTAGTGCCAGATATTTCAGATTTGAGACAACAGATTTTATCAGAAGCGCACTGTAGTCGGTTCAATATTCATCCTGGTGGCAGGAAGATGTACAAAGATCTAAAGATACAGTTTTGGTGGAAACAGATGAAATCTGACATTGCAGAGTTTGTATCTAGGTGTTTAAATTGCCAATAGGTGAAGGCCGAGAGGAAGAAACCCAGAAGTTTACTTCAGAGTTTATCTATTCCTGAATGGAAATGGGATCACATTTCCATGGATTTTGTTACGAAGTTACCACGATCATCCCGAGGTTGTGATGCGATTTGGGTTGTGATAGACAGATTGACCAAATCCGCATGTTCAGATGGCAGAGATATATGTCAGAGAGTTGGTTAGATTACATGGTGTGCCGAAATCTATCGTATCAGATCGTGATCCCCGATTCACTTCACATTTTTGGCACAATTTACAGCAAGCTTTAGGCACGACATTGCACCTGAGTACTGCATACCATCCCCAGACAGACGGACAGTCAGAGCGGACTATCCAGACATTAAAGGATATGCTAAGAGCTGTAGTGCTAGACTTTGGCACTAGTTGGCAAGATTCACTCCATCTTTGTGAATTCTCGTACAACAACAGATATCAGACGAGCATCGAGATGGCACCGTTTGAGGCTTTATATGGAAAGAAGTGCAGATCTCCGATGTATTGGGATGACATCTCAGAAGTACCAGAGCTTGGGCCTGATATGATCCGAGAGATGACTGATAAAGTAAGACTGATCCAGAAAAGAATGAAGACAGCTCAAGATAGACAAGACAAGTATGCGAATGTACGTCGTCGACCGTTAGTGTTTGAACAGGTAGACAGAGTATTCCTGAAGATCTCACCTTTCAGAGGTGTTGTCAGATTTGGCAAACACGGTAAGTTGTCTCCTAGATACATCGGTCCGTACGAAATTCTTGAAAAGATTGGCGATCGTGCATATCGACTTGCTCTTCCTCCTTCTCTATCTGGGGTACATGATGTCTTCCATGTATCGATGCTGCGTAAATATATGCCGGAAGCTTCTCATGTCATTCAGCTTGATGAAGCCGAGCTTGACGACACTTTGAGTTATATTGAAAAGCCAATTCAGATTCTTGATTAGAAAGACAAACAGCTCAGAACGAAGACTATTCCGCTGGTGAAAGTCCAATAGAATCGTCATGGCACTGAAGAAGCGACCTGGGAGACAGAATCAAGGTTGAGACAGAAATATCCAGAGTTATTTTCATGACGTGAGTATTTATTTAGCTTTTGAGTATATTTCTTCCTTTAAAATCTTTGATTGATTGCCTGAGATTTCGGGGACGAAATCATATATTAGAGAGGGATAAATGTAATGCCCGATATTTTATCCTTTTAATCTGGGATGAGTATATGATTGATTGATATGATTATAGACAGAGCACGTCGAGATTGGATTGGAATTGTTGAGTTGTGAATATGTGCGAGGACATAAGGTCTCGCGCATATGCGCGGCTGGTGGGCGCACATATGCGCGAGCTGTGCGGTTCCAAGAAGTCCTGATGCGAAGACCTCGCGCAAGTGCGCGAGATAAGGCGCGCATATGCGCAGGGCAGTTGATTTTTAAATGTGCCGAGACGAAGGTCTCTCGCATATGCGTGAGATAAGGCGCGCATATGCGCGAGCAGCTTGACTTGCCATGCGCCGAGGGAGGTCGCGCATATGCGCGAGACGTGCAGACATAAGAATAAGCCATGTGTCCTTGCCATGCATTTATGTGGGTACACCTCTCCATTCCTCTATCATTTCTCAGCTGAAGAACGAAAATCTCTGAAAGAAACATCCTCAACTCCAAAGTACATGAGAAACTTGATTGTGCAATATCTAACCATCCGATTTTCGATCCAAGTGTAGATTCTTGCTCTCCTCATTACTAGCTACCAAAGGATGTAAGTATTATTATGTTCTTGCTTGGTTTGGAAATATAATGTTGGGGAAATTAGATTTTGAGCTATATGATATGTTCTTGATATGTTGAGATACGTAGAATCGAAACCTTGATATGTTGAGATACGTAGAATCGAAACCGGATCGAAGAAATGAGATCGTATGAGATTGTTATGCATTTCAGCATATTTGTGGTTGGAATCATATAGATTTTGTGACTTGTATATGATATTTGTTGATGAGGATGAATTATGGTTATTGATTATTAATGTTTGAGTTGACCTGTATCGCGAGATTACGCCGTTATGCTGTCGAAATATACCGAGATTGAACATTGATCCATATGTGTGTTCCATTGAGTTAGAGGTTGATATAGTACATTTATACAAGTCATTGCAGATTTGTGTTGACATATTTGATATCGAGATTTCAAGACTTCGACTTATTCAACCGAGACTACGACAAGAAAGGTATAAAGCAATGTTGATTCGGGATTGCACAACTCGAATTAGATCCGATTTGAGTTTCTCAAAATCACATACTAGATTGTTTTAATTTGATACGATTATACTTTGTCTATTGAATTATAGCAATGTACATGAGATAGGTTAGCCTTGGTAGAATTGCCAAGTACTAGATGTTTGGTGGTATCGAAGCATAGGAGAAGATCGATTCTGATTGTAGATATTCGATACAGACAGGACCGAAGTCTAGGAATAAGACGTTCCGCCACCACGATTGGGAGAGTAGGTGGGAGACTTGTTACGTCTTATTCACACCGGGATCCCTAGACTTAGATATGAGTCGAGTCAAAGAATAAGAGTCAAAGAGTTTTATCCGTAACTGATATATGTTTTATTATCTTGTGTTTATTTGCATGACATGCATGTATACATGTTTTATACTGAGATTTGTTCTCACCGGAGTATCCGGCTGTTGTTGTGTCTATATGTGTGCATGACAACAGGTGGGACAGGATCAGGGTCACGCAGAGGATGAGAGAGCGAGGTTAGAGTGGTGATTACGGGCATAGCAGAAGAACTAGTAGTGTTTACATTTGATATATAATATGTAATAAACTCTAGTTTGTACGATTTGAATGGAACCAGACGTATATCTACTTTTGTTAAAATAAAATAAAGATGTCGTTTGTGTATGATTTATATACAATTGTTTTTGTTTTTAAAAGCAAAATTTTGACCCACATTTTCTAGCAAAGATCCACTTAATCCCAAAGATAATTGAGTTAGAGCCCGTTTCCCCACAACAGGTGGTATCAGATTAGTAGGTTCTGTAGACTGAATTAGAAGAGAGTGAGCGGGGTAGATCGAGTCGTTTTCCTTGCTTTTGTGATGTTAGCATGCTATTCATTGTATGTTGATTTACATATGTCCTATATGAGAGCATGTTTCTTGTTGTAATACATGTCTACCTGTTTATGTGATTTGATTGCGACATGTTTTAAGAACGAAATGAATCAGAACCGATTCTGGATCAGAGGTATATGATCAAAGGAGGACTGAGACAGATAGTATAGATTGTGTACTAAGCCGGTTGATAAGCAGATATGCCTCCTCGAAGAGCAGCAGTGCCTGTGCGTGCGGTGCCAGAACAGGGCAGTACTTCGAATGACCCTATAGAGGTTACTGCAACACCGATGGAGACACTACTGAAACGGTTTCAATCCTTCAAACTGCCGACACTGAAAGGTACTGAGAGTGCTATTGATTGCGAAAGATGGTTAGATGACATCGAGATGTTATTTGAGTCCCTTGACTATACCGATGAGCGTCGAGTGAAGTTAATTGAGCATGAACTACATGAAGTCGCAAAGAATTGGTGGTTTACCACAAAGAGAGCGTTGGAGCATCGTTGCACCGAGATCACTTGGAAAGTCTTTAAAGCAGAGTTTTATCAACGCTTCTTTCCCGTGTCATACAGGAAAGATAAAGGTGCTGAATTTGCCAATCTGAGACAGGGACAATTGAATATCGAAGAATATGTGGCAAAGTTCTCGACATTGCTCAGATTTGCTCCTCACGTTGCAGAGAGTGACGAGGCCGTTGCAGATCAGTTTATTAATGGCTTGAATCATGATATCTTTACCTTGGTGAACACCGGCAGACCAAACAACTTTGCAGATGCCTTGAACCGAGCCAAGGGAGTGGAAGCGGGCCTGATTAAGCAACGAGGATTATCGTATGCTGCTCCGGTTCCGAGACCCCCACAACCCTCTTTTCAATCACCTCCCAGATTCGAGAGAGGTGGTAGTAGTAGTGGCAAGAAATATCAACTGAAAGCTCGAGGAAAACAGTTCAAGAGATCAGAGGGCAGTTCGTCGAGCTCCAGTGGGTCACGACAGAAAGGTCCTGGCCAGAGTACAGAGTATACAGGTGTGTATTGCAGTGCTTGTGGAGGCAGACATGCCACTGAATAGTGTCAGGGTGTGATGGGTCGTTGCAATATCTGCAGACAGCAAGGACACTTTGCCAGGGTTTGTCCACAGAAAGGGGTACAGCAAGCTCAGAGTGTAGGAGAATCTGGTTCTGTAAATCAGCCTGAGAGGCAAGCCTCATCTGTTCATTCCTTTCAGCCAACCCTTACACAGACCCCGCCCCGAGCCAGAGGTAGCCAGACAGTGAGCCAGCCTCCTAGGCAGCAGGCTCGAGTATTTGCACTGACAGAAGAGCAGGCCCAAGATGCACCAGATGATGTGATTGCAGGTAACTGTTTTCTTTGCGGCTATCCTGCCTATGTATTGATAGATACAGGTGCATCTCATACATTCATATCAGAACGCTTTGCATTGTTCCACTCATTGCCTGTCGAGTCATTAGCTACTGTAGTGTCTGTCTCTTCTCTTTTGGGAAGTGGTTTGATATCCGTGACATCGGTTAGACATTGTATACTATAATTTGAGGGTAATGAGATTGATTTAGATTNATTTTTCTCAAACCTAGATCTGTGGGCCGGCTATCATCAAATACGAGTGCATGAAGAAGACATCCCAAAACCCGCGTTACGGACACATGAAGGGCTTCATGAGTTTATTGTGATGCCATTTGGGCTTACAAATGCACCAGCAACCTTCCAAAGCCTTATGAATGATATATTATGTCTCTATCTTTGTAAGTTTATTTTGGTTTTCTTTGATGATATTCTCGTGTACTCCAAATCGTGGGATGATCATCTTTCACAATTGCATATTGTTCTAAATATATTATCTTCCAAATTGTTTGTGAAAGAATCAAAATGTAGGTTTGGAGTATCACAGGTTAACTATTTAGGCCATGTTATTTCTGAACAAGGAGTCACGGTTGATTCCGGAAAAATACAGGCAGTACTTCAATGGCTTATACCCACAACAACCAAGCGTGTCCGTGGGTTCCTTGGTCTAGCAGGCTACTACCGGAAATTCATTCGGAATTTTGGGTGCATTGCTGCTCCTTTACATATACTTTTGGCTAAGGATGAATTCAAATGGGACGAGACCACTGAGTTAGCTTTCCGAAAATTAAAAGAAGCATTGACATCACCACCGATTTTGAGCCTCCCAGATTTCTCCCAGTCATTTGTTATTGAATGTGATGCAAGTGGAATTGGTATCGGTGCTATTTTTTCTCAACAAAATCGTCCCATAGCCTATTTTAGTGAAGCTTTGAAAGGATCGGCATTATCTTTGTAACCTTATGAGAAAGAAATGTTGGCTATTGTAAAATCGATTCGTAAATGGCATCCCTACCTGCTTGGCAAACCGTTTATAGTCCGAACCGACCACCAAAGTCTCAAATATTTGCTCGAACAACGAATCACTACCCCAGCACAAACTCGGTGGCTTCCAAAGATAACAGGTTATGATTATGTTATCGAGTATAAGAAAGGAGCCGATAATCAAGGAGCAGATTCTTTGTCTCGTATGGTGGAATTCCAATTTTTGTCCATTTCTAAGCCACATCCAGATTGTGGTCAACTTTACAAAAAGAAGTAGAACATGATACTTTCTATGCTGACTTGGGAAAAACACCATCTCACCACCAGCTGATTCAACGAGATGGTGTGTGGTTCAAGAAAGGAAAAATTTATTTGAGTCCATCTTCAACTCTGATTCAGACCATCATCACAGAATGCCACTCATCACCCATTGGTGGACATTTTGGATTTCACAAGAATCTCGCTCGCATCAAGCAAAGTTTTTCTTGGTCCAATATGCGACAACTGGTGAGAGAATTCTTACGACATTGCAATATATGGTAGCGCTACAAAACTGATTGTATGAAGCCAGCCGGATTACTTCAACCGTTGCCTATCCCTGTCCGACTTTGGACTGATGTTTCTATGGATTTTATTGAGGACCTACCACCATCCAATGGACATAAGGTTATCATGGTGGTGATCGACCGATTAACAAAGTATGCCCACTTTGCAGCCTTGAAGCATCCATTTACCGCTATGACGGTTGCAAAAACATTTGTTACTACGGTAGTTCGTCTCCACGGTATTCCAACATCAATTGTCAGTGACCGACACAAGTTGTTTACCAGCTCTTTTTGGCGAGCCTTGTTTGAGCTACAAGGAACCAAGCTTTGTATGAGCTCTAGTTATCACCCGCAGTCCGACGGACAAACTGAGGTAATGAATCGTATCTTGGAGCAATATTTAAGATGCTTTGCAGGTGAGTAGCCACGTAAATGGATTGATTGGATCCCTTGGGCTGAATTTAGTTATAACACTTCAGACCATTCAGCTACAAAAATGACTCCTTTCGAGGCCGTCTACGGCATTCCACCACCAAACATATTGACTTATGTTCGGGCACATCACAAATCCAAGCTGTTGATGAGTACCTCCGTGACCGTAACTTCATTTTATGTGAGTTACGCCTCAATCTTTTACTATCCCAAGATCGAATGAAAAGCCATGCCGACCAACAACGCAGCGAAGTTCCTTTCAATGAGGGAGACTATGTGTATTTGAAGCTACAGCCATATCGACAAAATTCAATAGCTTTTCGCAAATCATTGAAGCTTGCCCCACGTTTTTATGGTCCATATCAAATAATTGAGAAAGTGGGGGCAGTAGCTTATCGATTGGGCCTTCTCTTGGGATCTTTAATTCATAATGTGTTTCATAATAGTTTGTTACGGAAACATTTGGGACCAATCACAACAGTAGTAGCTAAACTACCACCGGTCACAGATGCCTCTATGATTCTTCCACAGCTGAAGCAGTCTTAGATCGTAGTATTATTCACAAAGGAAAATACCGTCTGAGGTCTGAAATATTAGTCCNGAAAAAGTATAGCTTTTATGCTAAGAGTATTACTTTTTATTGTGAATATCGGTTGGGTTGACCCGTCTCACAGATAAAGATTCGTGAGACCGTGATACGTGTCAATGTGCCAAATATAGGTGTAATATATTTAACCGAATACTTGGTCAATGGAAGTTGAATACTTGGTTATTTAATTTCAGTAGTAGCTTTGTACTAGTTTCCACACTCATCCAATCGTGTACATAGTGGGGCTTAGTGGGAAGAAATGAGTGGATATTATTTTTAGACAATTTCTTTGCTTGTAAGATGTATAAGAATGAGTAATGTAATAAGAAAAGGTTATGCGAGAAAAGTAAAAAAGATCTCTCTCTTTCTAATTCTCTCTTCTTCGTTGTCCTCCTAAAATTATTCTTATCATTTGGTGGGGTGAGAGAGGCACTAAACCATGGACACTCGAGGTAAAACAAATGCAGAATTCCGAAATGAGGTCAATGAAATTTTAGCACGACATGAGTCAAGCTTTGATCAAGTAAATGCTACCTTGCAAACCGTGTTGACAGAGATTCAAGCTCTAAGGGCTTTTCGAAATACACCACCAAGGCTTTCGAAAATCAACCATTTTGCCGTTGGATCATCATCTTCTCCATTCAATCACCTTCGCTCAAACAACTCCGACCAACAACACCAGCATCTCAAATTGTCTTTTCCTAAGTTTAATGGGAGGGATCCTACAGGTTGGATTTACAAGGCAGAACAATATTTTGAATTAAAAAATATCGCAACCGGCCAACAAGTTCAACTTGCTTCTTTTCATCTAGAAGGGATAGCTTTACAGTGGAATCAATGGTTAGCAAGATTTCGTGGCCCACTTACATGGGATGAGTTCACCAAAGCGATTTTTCACCGTTGGGTCCAACCGACTATGAAAACCCGTCAGAAGCACTATCCCGACTTAAACAAATTTCAACGGTGGCTTCCTACCAAGAAGCTTTTAAGAAGCTTTCTCACCAAGTTGACAACTTACCGGAAAATTTCCTCATTGGTTGCTTCATTGCTGGCCTTAAAGATGAGATCCTCCTAGATGTGAAAATTAAACAGCCCCGAAATTTAGCGGATAGGATAGAAGTTGCTCGCTTAATTGAAAAACGAAATCAATTAACAAGGCGACCCACTCAACTTCTTCGTTCTGAAATAATACCAGCGGTACCGAATTCGGGCCCTAAATCAACTGCCAGATTGCTTGGCCCCCCACCAAATCATAGAGTGAATGTGAATTCTGGAACATGCCCAACTACAGTTCGAAGAATCACCAATCAAGAGGCAAAAGAGCATAGAGAGAAGGGCTTATGTTATTACTATTATGAGAAATTCATTCCGGGCCACCGCTGTGAAAGTCCACAATTATTTATGATCGCAGATTCTCCGCCTCCATTCCATGACAATGATAATTCCGCTCGACTAGAATCAGAGAGCAACGAAGCACTGCCTGAAATTTCTTTTCATGCGATTGCAGGAACCAATCATCCACAAACAATACGTGTTATGGGAAGGCTGAAAAATAAAAATATAATTGTGCTCATAGATGGTGGAAGCACCCACAATTTCATCGACCAAGCAACGATTAATAAATATGGGTTACCGATGATTCGGAACAAGAAGCTTCAAGCTACAATGGCCAACCAAGAAAAAATGGAGTGTGGTGGTCAGTGCCCATCGCTTACCATCATTATTCAAGGTCATTCCATCACTACAAATTACTATATTCTTCCGGTCGCAGCATGCTAGTTGGTTTTGGGTGTACAATGGCTGGAAACACTTGGACCTCTTGAGATGGATTATAAGCAATTAACTATGACCTTTAATGTTGGAGGAATTTCTCATACTTTGCAGGCATTGAAGAATGCAGACATGGGCCCTCTAACCGAAAGGGAATTCAACACTATTCAAGGTACTGGATTTCTCTTCCAAATTAATTCCATAGTAGAAGATGGTGAACTCAGCCCTTACCCAACAGACGTGGCCCATCTTCTTGCTGAATTTTCTTAAGTTTATGAACCAACTACCAGTTTGCCTCCAAAGCGCTCTCATGATCACCGCATTCCATTACAACCAAATGCGGAACCGGTGAGCGTGCGGCCATATCGATACCCGTGCTACCAGAAAAGTGAAATAGAGAAAATGATGAAGGAGTTTTTACAATCTGGTTTGGTACGACCCAGCAACAGTCCATTTTCCTCACCAGTTCTATTAGTAAAGAAGGCAAATGGGGATTGGCGATTTTGTGTTGACTATCGAGCCTTGAACAATATTACAATCAAGGATAAATATCCCATCCCGGTGATCGATGAGCTTCTTCACGAGCTTCATGGAGCAAAATTTTTCTCAAACCTAGATCTGTGGGCCGGCTATCATCAAATACGAGTGCATGAAGAAGACATCCCAAAACCCGCGTTACGGACACATGAAGGGCTTCATGAGTTTATTGTGATGCCATTTGGGCTTACAAATGCACCAGCAACCTTCCAAAGCCTTATGAATGATATATTATGTCTCTATCTTTGTAAGTTTATTTTGGTTTTCTTTGATGATATTCTCGTGTACTCCAAATCGTGGGATGATCATCTTTCACAATTGCATATTGTTCTAAATATATTATCTTCCAAATTGTTTGTGAAAGAATCAAAATGTAGGTTTGGAGTATCACAGGTTAACTATTTAGGCCATGTTATTTCTGAACAAGGAGTCACGGTTGATTCCGGAAAAATACAGGCAGTACTTCAATGGCTTATACCCACAACAACCAAGCGTGTCCGTGGGTTCCTTGGTCTAGCAGGCTACTACCGGAAATTCATTCGGAATTTTGGGTGCATTGCTGCTCCTTTACATATACTTTTGGCTAAGGATGAATTCAAATGGGACGAGACCACTGAGTTAGCTTTCCGAAAATTAAAAGAAGCATTGACATCACCACCGATTTTGAGCCTCCCAGATTTCTCCCAGTCATTTGTTATTGAATGTGATGCAAGTGGAATTGGTATCGGTGCTATTTTTTCTCAACAAAATCGTCCCATAGCCTATTTTAGTGAAGCTTTGAAAGGATCGGCATTATCTTTGTAACCTTATGAGAAAGAAATGTTGGCTATTGTAAAATCGATTCGTAAATGGCGTCCCTACCTGCTTGGCAAACCGTTTATAGTCCGAACCGACCACCAAAGTCTCAAATATTTGCTCGAACAACGAATCACTACCCCAGCACAAACTCGGTGGCTTCCAAAGATAACAGGTTATGATTATGTTATCGAGTATAAGAAAGGAGCCGATAATCAAGGAGCAGATTCTTTGTCTCGTATGGTGGAATTCCAATTTTTGTCCATTTCTAAGCCACATCCAGATTGTGGTCAACTTTACAAAAAGAAGTAGAACATGATACTTTCTATGCTGACTTGGGAAAAACACCATCTCACCACCAGCTGATTCAACGAGATGGTGTGTGGTTCAAGAAAGGAAAAATTTATTTGAGTCCATCTTCAACTCTGATTCAGACCATCATCACAGAATGCCACTCATCACCCATTGGTGGACATTTTGGATTTCACAAGAATCTCGCTCGCATCAAGCAAAGTTTTTCTTGGTCCAATATGCGACAACTGGTGAGAGAATTCTTACGACATTG